>NC_137762.1:1975122-2114842 GCF_963264785.1 Psittacula echo
TCCCTGCTTTGACTTCTTACGTGTGAGCCTCAGGGCAAAGTTGCTGTGCAAGGAGTATATTTCGATTGCAAAAATAGCAATGTCCTTGCTTCAGAGGACGGGCTCTTGCTGTGAATGTTCTGACCAGGATGAGAATAAAATCACGTGCGATGAATTGAAGTGTATTTTTAAGCGTCGGTTTGAAAATATCTCCTTTGCTTTGTCTGTTGTGTTAAAGATGTTGTATTTGAAGTGTGGATAAGACAAAATGATTGTGGATTTGGTCCAAAGCAATGTTGCATGGGGTTACGGCTGTTTTCATCATTCTTTTAGGTTGAGTACACCAGGCTGGGAAAAAATGTAATGAGTGGGTTTAAAAAAGGGTAAAGGAAGAAAAAAAAGAAAGGAAGAAACTCATTCACAATACTGTAAATTAATATTTCAACAGGGACAAGGTTGATTACTGGTACATTTAACCATAATTATTTGATATTAGTGCTGCGATAATTGAATGATTTAAAGGTTTCATTACATGTACGATGAGTTTGCCTTCTCTGTATTAACTATCAGCAGATTTCTTTCCCTTTCTTCTAACAGCATGTACAAGACAAAACAGTATCTATAATGTGCATATTAAGATTGATTTTATTTCTGAGAGACCACCCCCCTGGAGAGAAAGAGAAGAATCTAAAGTTAATATATGTTTAGCAACCCAACTCCAGAAATGCAATAAAAGTTTAAAATCTCCCCTACTGTTTTTTAATTATGATATTAGATCGGGAAGAAGGACAGTGGGAATTTATTGCTTCAACTATTTCGTATAGATGTGCCTGTTTTTTATGTAAAAACATGGGTAGTCAAAAAGACACCATGCTGTTTGCCTTCATCTTTCTTCACGTAATATTGTTTGGTTTGTTGCTCATGCTTATGCACTTTGGGTTGCTGTTATCGGAGTAAAATATTAGCTGTATTACGATTCACTGGATTGCATAACTCTTCTTGCGTCTCTTTGTATAATACTCCTCTCCCAGCAGGTGTAATTTTAAAACCTGGAGGCTTTCGCCTCTGCTTCGCACACGCATCGCCCATAGATGAACTTTATCCTTTGCAGCTAGGAAGAATTTGGGGGATATTCCTAAAGATCTCTTGGCAAAACCTATGGGGCAGAGTGGAGCAGGAGGCTGTGAGATGAGGTTGTGTTGATAGAGAGTTCTCTCCTGTTCTGCAGCAGGGGAAAAACTGGGCTATATTATGTTTGAGTTTTGTTTTATTCCTCCTCCCTCCTCTAATCCCCGCCAAATAAAAGCTGTTCTGGCTTCTCACGGTTGGATTTTGGGACAGTCCCCTGAAGGCTCAACTCTTCCCTGCAAGACGAACCCGCTCCAGGGCTGGAAAACAAACTGGGGCTGGTGTAAATGGTAGCAAATGTCCCCGCTCAAGGTTGTTATCTTGAAGTGTCTGGGTGTCTGGCTCAGACACCGAGGATTTCCACAGGTATTGGCTCTGCAGATGACCTTTGGGGGGGGGTGGGGTGGGGGTGGATGGAGAGAGAACACCGGCTTTTGCCTGAATATCCTTTATTTTAAGCCATAATTGTGGCAGATAAAGGCAGGTTTAGGACTGAGCTGATTTCCTGGAAGGAGAAGTTTGCACCAGGCCAGAGATATTGCTGCGCAGATTGGGCTGGAATCCATTGCCTAAAGCATCACCCTTCGCTCCTCCGCCCCCCCTCCCACCTCCTCTATACGTTTTGTGGGGTTATTGTCTTATGTGGGGGCACCAGGCTCTTCCTAACACCTTGTGCTCGCTTTCAAGCTCGCTGGTGTGCAACTGGAGCAGCCAAACAATAGAATTTGCAGACACAACTTGGAGCTTGCAACTATAGTTATCTATGCTAATTACAGGGTGTCTGACAGAAACATAATAAATGTAAAGGCAGAAGTATAGAAATATGTTTCTTCAGGCAGTATACACTTCGCCTCTCTGGGTTCAGGCTTGTTTTCTTGCTCTTCTTTTCATTTACTTCGCTGGGAAATTTTTTTCCCCTTCTGTTGACCTGCATTTCATATCACACCCAAAACCGAGCTAACCTGGAGAGCAGCGAGGAGAAGAGCTTGGATTTTACACCCTCGCGGGCTGCTGGGGTTTGTGAACATCTGCAGCAGGCTTCGTCTTGGGGGAGACCTGAAATTTTGGAAAAGGAGACCATAACACACTTAAAGAAATTGTTCTTAGCTTTAATTGCACCTCGGAATTTATTGTCTATTAGCTGTACCTCCAACACTGGAGAGACAGGAATTCTTAGCAACAGACAGAGAGGGGGGGTGTGCGGGGGGGGGGAAGCACTTAAGCAGGTAAAAAACTCCTGCAGTGTCATTTTAAGGGGAATGCTGATTTTCTTTGCCTTAGCTATGACTCCCATATTGACTCAGATTGAAGTTTTCACGTTGATAGAAAGCGATGTGCGAGTTCCAGGGGTCAATTGTTGTCCTGGGGAGCTTTTCTATATATGATAACTTTTAAGGAAGCTTAAGTAAATATGATTTTCCAGCAGCCAAAGAATGTAGCGGGGGGCGGGGGGGGGAGGAAGGGAGAGAGAAAGGCAAAGCTTATAGCCTGCAATCGCGCTGCTGCAACATTCACGGATGGTATTTGGCCTGAAATGAATCTTTCCCCATATTTATTTACTTTAAGAGACAATCCTGGAATAAACAGAGGCATCTGGGGGATCAGGAAATATTTCGCAGCCTCTTCGGAGAGTCTGCTTTAGATTCATTCAATCTATTGTGTGCAATTTTTTTCCGTCTTCTTTTTTTTTTTAAGGAAAGGAGGGGTGAAGAAGGAACAAAAGAAAGAGAGAAAGAACTTGGGCAGGCGAAAGAGAAGAGGAAGGGAATGGAAAGGGACAAAGAAAGGGGGGGAAAGGGAACTTTATTCCGGGTTAAGGCTGAAAATGCAGGCGGGGAGTGGGAGCTGGAGCTGGCTGGAGGGTTACTTTCGTTTCGCTTCTGGAGAGAGATGAAGGCAGCACCGCCCTTCCCTGCTCCCCCAAAGCAGGGGCTGGAGGTGCGCGGCGGGGCCGGGGCGGGGGAAGAGGGAGCCGAGAAACCACCGATTTCTGTTTTAATCCGAACTTGACAGTGTTAATTGAACCGAGGGGATGCGGATGGTTTGTCTTTTTTCTCCCCTCTTAATTTCGCTGCTTGGCTGGGGGGGGGGGGGGGGGAAGGAGCCACAGTGCCTACCCACCCCCCCGAGCCCCCACAGCACCCCCCCAGCCCGTCTGCGGTTCCGGGGCCGCCCCCGCCGGGAGCTCCGGGCTCCGGCCCCGGGTTGCCCCGGCGGGCAGCAGCGCCGCAGCCCCGCTCCGCTCCGGGGGAAGGCAGGCTGCTGGAGATGCTCGGACCTGGAGCGGCAGAGGGGAGCGGAGGACCCCCCCTAAGCACTGGGGACCGCGGGCTGCCCTTCCCTTCCCACCTCCTTTTGCGAAAAACATTAATGAAAGCATTAAAAAGCAAGAAAAAAACCCCAAGAAAACAGTGTCACCCCAGCAGGAAGCTATCCAATACTTGGGAATTTTTTCCCTTTTTTTTTTTTCCTTCCTCTTCTCTCCCTCTTTTTTTTTTTTTTTTTCTTCTTTATTTTTTTTCTTTTTTATTAGGGTTATTTTTTTGTCTCCTTTCCTTCCAATCAGGGGAGAATTTCTCAAAGCGAAAGCAAAAGATTTGGAAGTGAGGAAAGAGCCTGGTTTGCGTGCACAGGGATGCAGCTCGGGCTGAGCACACGCAGCACTAGCAGGGAGCAGGGCGAATATGGGAAGCCTTAAGCTCCTAAAAGGTGTCAGAAGTCAACCAGCCAGGACAGTGCTCAGACAAAGGCTTCATTTTCTGTAACCTTCTAATTTGCGACTCGACTTTCCTTTTTTTTTAATCATTTATTTACTATTTTAATTCTCCATCAGGGGAAAAAATAACAATATAAATACTCACACGGCTTGTGGACTGCTAGTGTTCAGTTTTGCTTAATGCAGTTAAGTTTCTTTTCCCCGCAGATTCAAAAGGGGAGGTGAGAGGAAAAGATATTAGCCTGCCTGGAAGGGATGTGATAGTTTACCATCATTTCAGAAGAGGTAATCTCCCATTAAACAAGTACTGGAGCTTTTGTAGAGGCATAGGAGTCTAGCTGGAGAGTGCATAAAACCTTGTAGCTGCTGAATTCAATAGCAAGGCGTGTTTTAAATCCAGCCTGGATATTTGCTTGGAGACACTGCTACCGAAAAGAAGAATATTTCAGGATCTTGCTTTATCTGCCCTGCACTCTGAGTGGACTTTATTCACATAACTTTGCGTTCATCCATGGGGATGATGGTTTCATGTCGAGATAAGCGTGAAAGGACAATATTTTATGGGGGTTCACATCGTGTTTACATTTTAGGGGAGGGCAACGTTCACATCGTGTTGCGGGATTCTGCAGCTAGACCTGGAGAAACATTGCCTTAAGCCGTGTCTTTAGTCTTAAGCGTGTCTTTAGTTTGCTTTAAGGTGAACTGTCTCCGTCTCTGCTTTGTACTGCTTAATTCTCAGAGCCCAGCAGCCCCTGAATGAAAGGGGTTTGCCATACAAACGCTATCTTATGTTTTTATTATTATTTAAGATACCACGACTATCTGGGGGGTGAGTAATTCCGTGTGATGCAGGTTTCCGGGCGAATAAAAGAAATCTTTGCCAGCTATGTTTGCCTTTGTGCAACACCAAACATACACCATCCACGACTAATTTAGTGACCTTGCTTGCTTGCATTAAGGTTACAAAAACTGCTGCTACTTATTATAGCTGCGTGGCTTTGGTATTTTCTGCTCGTTTTGCGGTTCGTCTGTGGTATATTCTAACATTATTACTATTTTTGTTGCCCTGGAAAACCTCCCCCCTGACTCTGCTTTTCAGTGCTTCTCTCCCTCTGCATGCCCAGTCTTTCCTTTCTCTCTCCCTCCTTCTCTTTCTGCCTCTTTTTCCTTTCTCCCTCACCCCTTCTGCATATACATCTGCAGACGACCCTTCTTTTGTAAGGACTTTCTTTAAAATATCCCACTAAAGTAGAAAAGCCACTCTGCTTTTTCCCCTCCACATGTCACAGCCCACTATATTAGCAGCCCTGCAGAGTAAGTATATTTAAAAGAGGAATAGATAAAAGAATGATGAGTATATACGTATATATATATATTTATTTTTTTTCCTCCCGAACATAAAAATAACCGTCATTGGAGACTGGTGATTGACAGATAAATGGGTCTCGATAAAGGCCAAAGAAGACATTCTGCTCCTGCAGGAATATTTCCCTTTAAGGGCTCACATAAAGCAGGGGACTTAAAACGGAATGAGGATAAATTCTGGAGGGGGGGAGCGAGTCGATGACTTTTCTCTTCGAATTTGGAAAATCCAGAGTCCCTTGATGAACACCTCCCGTCATAGTTTTCTTCTAAAGCCTTCCCTATTTTTCCAGAGGGAAACCCTGTTTCTACCAGCAGCGAGGGCAGCCTTGTCTTTATTTCATTATTTTAGTATTTTTTCCTGGAGCCCTATGGATTGAGCTGCAGGGGTCTAGCCTGGTTCAGCTGAGGGGGTAAGCTTGAAGGGGCTGCGGGGGGGTGGGGGTGTTCTCCTGGCAGCATCACTCCTCTTCGCCTGCTCAGCCCTGAATCTGCCTTAATCTCTTTTCTCCTCCTGCTCGCATTTCCCATGCAACTTACTGAAGGGGGGAGAAAAAAGCCCCAAGCCCAAACTATCAGGACTAGAAACGGTTTCTGCCGTGTCCGTCCTTGGGACTTGCCCGGGCTGTGCAGAACGCCTGTCACTGGGGAAGGCTGCCTCACTGGAGACTCCCTGCCCACCCCCCCGCAGGAGCCCTCACCGCGTCCTCAGCCTCCACTTTGCCTCCTTCCGCCAAATTTGACCATTTCCCTCCATGTCCTCCCAGCCCTGGAAACCCGAGGTGATGGAGAGCCCTGGAGAGCCCAGTATATCCATATTTTTGGGGGCCTCGCTTTCTAAAAATGATAATGAGAGGTTATTTTTTGTTAGGCATCTTCTTTATTTTTTTCCAGAGAAATCGCCTAACTCCCTTCTTCCAGACTCCAATGGGCGTGAGCTATTTACCTACCTGTCTTTCCTTACAAAGGAAAGGTTATTCTCTCAAAATGCAGGCAGGCTATCACGGAATTTTTAATGCTCCCAACTTCTTCAAGCGATTTTGGTGCAAAAAAAAAAAAAAAGAGAAAAGTTTCCAGGCGTTAAATAAAAAAATAAAAAATAAAAAAAAACCAACCCAAAAAACCAACAAAAAACCAAAAAAACAACAAAAAAAATCAGGACAATCATGTGCCCAACACACGTTGTTGCTTCCTCCTGATACACGCGAGCTCTCCCATCCTCAGCTCTACAGCTGAAACTCAGTCCTACGGTTTTATTTAATGAACGACACATTTATGAACAATCAAATGATCCTCGTAAAAATTTTATTGAAGGACATAAAAACATCCACGACTACTTGCCGAATAATGCAGCCTTTCACTGCAAAAGCCCAGTCTTTCTTCCCCCCCCCCCCCTTTTTTCTTTTTGGGGGGGGTGTTAATATTATTTCCCCCTCCTCTTTGCAAAGATGCTCCTCATACTGTGTCTAGATTATTTTCTCTCCTCCTGAAGACACTTATTGCTCAAAACAGGACTAGATGTGCCTGTGCCCCACAGACTCCTCAGCTGCTGAGCAGCCTGACGATGAGACAGCGCTGCAAAAGATGACAAAAGCCCCTTTTGCTTTTAGGCTAAAAGCTTCTTCCTCCCCCCCCTCCCCCCCAGCTCCTTTCTCCAAGTGGGGAGCCCACCTCCACCTCACTTCTCACTTCCCCCCTCTCCCCTTCCCACCGATATTCAATTTAATGTATCCATTAGAGGCTAGAAGCTGCAGAAGGAAAGGACAGAGACAAATTACGTCAAGAAATAGTTCCTGGACTACCTTCCACAATTACCTTCCACCTTCCTCAGCACCAGGGCAAAGCTTCCCCCCCACTCCAAGCCCGTAAAGAGCATCCCCCGGTGAGGACCGGCCGAGCCTCCCTCCTCCCCATCCCCGCCCCGTTTCCAGCGCTTTTAGGAAAAGCCGGGTCGCCTATTAAAAAAAATAAATAAATAAATTAAAAAAAAAAAAAAAAAGGAAGGAGAGAGGGGAAAAAAAAAAAAAAAAAAAAAGACCTGCGGATTGATCCACGCTATATTTTTGGGTAAATACAATCACGTGAGGGCGGGCAGCCAATGGCACACTGGGAAAGGCTGAAAAAATAATTACCTGCCCTGATTGTTCTATGAGAAGATAAAAAGTACACATACAGTTCATACAATAATCTTATGAATGTAAAAGAGGGGGGAACCATGTCGGCTTCTGGCCCCATAAGCAACTACTATGTTGACTCCTTGATAAGCCACGAGAACGAAGAGCTCTTGGCCTCCAGGTTCCCCGGCTCTGCCTCCCACCCGGCTGCCGCCCGACCGTCAGGATTAGTCCCGGACTGTGCCGACTTCCCGTCCTGCAGTTTCGCCCCCAAGCCGGCCGTTTTCACCACCTCGTGGGCTCCCGTCCACTCCCAGTCCTCCGTGGGCTACCACCCCTACGCCCCGCAGGCGCCCGTGGGGGCCGAGCCCAGGTACATGCGGACTTGGCTGGAGCCCCTCGCCGGGGCCGTCTCCTTCCCGGCCTTCGCCCCCGGGGCTCGCCCCTACGGCCTCAAGCCCGACGCCTTCCCGGGGCGGCGGGCAGAGTGCGGCCCCGCCGACGGCCGCGGCTACGCGGACTACATGTACGCGGCTCCGGGGGAGCTGAGAGACAGAGCAGCGCAGACAATTCCTTCCCCGGAGTCCGAAGCCATCGCTTCCAGCAAACACAAAGAAGAAAAGCACGAATTAGACCCTAGTAAGTCGAAGTCATTCTTGTTTACGACCGGGGAGGCATTACGGCTTCCAGGACCCTACTCAATAAAATGAAATTACCTTAGAGAGCCCGACCCTAAAACTCCAGATACGCAGGAAGATCTGGGGGTTTGAGCGAGTCCGCCTAGCAGAGCCGGAGAGCGAATATCTCGACTTTGTTTTGGGCTCTTTAGTCTTTTTTTCCCCCTCTTTCCCCCTTTTTTTCCTTTTTAAGATTTTCTTTGCAAAGGGAGGGGGGGCGGCTGTTGGCTTCTTTGGTCAAATATTCACCACCTTCCACCAGGAGGAATTAAAAAAAAGCTAAATATATATATAGAGAGAAAAGGAGAGTGCGTGTGTGAGAGGCAGCGAGAGGGGGGTAGGCAGGAGGAGGAAGCTCTTCCCTTTCAAATATTCCTACTTTCAAAGAACAAGGAAGAGTTGTAGCTGGCTGGAAGTGAACGTCTTGATGTGGGTTTGGGTTTTTTTGGGGAGGGGTAAGGACTCTCTCTGGATAAATGCAGAGGTGTCTCTTTATCTATTTTTAAAATCAATAAAAGCTCCACCGGTACAATTATTCCTAAAATGCTCCTACACGTGGGAATAAATGAAAAGGTGGGTGTCCAGGGCGAGGGTGGGGGGCGTGTGTGAGTGTGCAAGGGAGAAAGAGGAAAATTGGGAATTGTAAAGGCATAAAGTAAGTGCGTGGAGGTAGCTGAGGGCAAAAGGCAGCAAGCGCAGGACATTGGACCATACACTTGAAGAAACATCTTTTGCAGCCCAAGGGAGAGAGGGAGGGAGGGAGGGGAGTGAAAACTCAAAAAGATAAAAAGGAGGGAAAGAAAAACTAAGCCAGGCATCAGGAAACCTTGAACATTGTAGGGACAGGAGTCAGGTAACTGCCACCACCACCCTCACCTCCAGCCTGCAGTGCAGGGAGCCTGGACCCCGGCTCTGCAGAGGGGACCAGCTCCGGAGTGGTGCAGCCGGGAGTTCAGCTCTGACCCTGGGATGAATAATAAAATAGAAACCCCCAAAACCCACCCAAGCCAAGCCCTTCTCTCCAAACCCTCCCGGTAGCAGCTCCGCATTCGCGGGGGATGCAGAGGGAGAAGATGCAGGGGCCTCAGCTCGGCCCCACAACCGGGGGGGACTCCCCCGGCCTAAGATGGGGGTGATTTCCGAGGGGTAAAGCCGGGTGACAGCACCTTGGTGCCTCTCGCTCTCTATCTGGCAAGAAGCTCACACCTCTATTTATGACAGGCGGGCTGGTGCCAGGCACCCTCGTGATAAAAATAAGTCAAGGAATCAGAGGGCGAAAGGGTCCCTTTGCTGGCAGGCAGATGCCTAAACCGGCTGAGGGGAGAAAAAACCCTTTTCCCAAGGATGGGAGCTATGGTTTTTTTCCCCCTGACCAACGGGGCTGGAGCAGCAGTGGGGAAAGTCCTGTAGCCTAGGGGAAATAAAAAAGAAAAGGCAATTTCTGGGGAGCCAGTGGGATATCTCGCGTGTCATCCTTAAGATATTAAAACAACAAACTCGGCTTTCCAGGTCTGGGAAAGCTTCTAGGGAAAGTATTGGAGAGCTGAGGTTGTAAAAAGAGTTTATGGGCCTATGAAATGGTGGGAATTTTGACTTTTTATGACTATGTTCTTAGATTACTGCTAGTAGCAGTCATGTGGATAATTATTATTTTAAACCCATTGCTACAGTTTTATTTACTGAAACTTTTATGTGAGAACAGCAGCAAAAGAAAAGGAAATGACCCCTCCAAAATAAACAGATTAAACTCTTCTGAAGGTCACTTAAAATATTTAGGTAAGATCTGCTAATTAAACAGGTTTCTTTCTCTAGATACACAGGGCGTGGAGGGGGGAGGGAAGAAAGGCCAGCTGTATACATTGATTTTTTTTTCCACCCCCCAAAAATATAAAAATCTTCTTTCTCAGACAATCCCGTCGCAAATTGGATTCATGCGCGCTCCACGAGGAAGAAAAGATGTCCTTACACAAAGTATCAGACCCTGGAACTGGAAAAAGAGTTTTTATTCAATATGTACCTTACACGGGACCGAAGGTACGAAGTAGCCAGAGTCCTTAATCTCACTGAACGCCAAGTCAAAATCTGGTTTCAGAACAGGCGAATGAAAATGAAGAAAATGAATAAAGAAAAAACCGATAAAGAACAGCAATAAAGTTGGCAAAGTCCAGTCAATGAGAAACGAGGGTGGAGAGAAAGAAAGAAAAAAAAAAAAAAAAAAGAAAAAAAAGGAAAAAAAAAAAAAAAAGAAAATAAAAAAGAGGCTGGTTTTGGGGGTTGAAATATTTCTGACTTTGAATGTGCGGATGAATGTTTTAGCGTTATAGGCAACCACAGCAAGCGTTTGGGGACACGAGTCTTTTCTAAAATGCAACTAAATAAAAGAGAGATGCGGGGGGGGTTGTTTTCTCTTCCTTTCTTCTTCCTTGTTTTGTCCTCCTCAGAAAACAAACACAAGAAGTACTTGAATTTTTTTTTGTTTTTTAGTATTTTATTTCATAAATTAAACTTATCCAGTATTTTTATTTTTTAATTCCGCGAGCTCGTGAGTGAATATTTTGTACAAAAGAGAGGAAAAAGAGACAAAAAAAAAAAAAAAAAAGACTGAAGGGATTATGGCTCGATGATGTTCTGTCATGGTGTTGAACGTTTCTGCTGTACTTATTTGTGTATTTTATTCTCGTCTCAGAACCGTTCTGTAATATTGTTATGTTCGCTATTGTAGAGCAGCTCTATGTAAATATACCTAACGTCACGGGGAAAGACAAAAAAAAAAACCAACAAAGAGAGAAACAAAAAAAATCAGTATTTAGGTGTCTTTTTCTTTAAAGCCCTTTGCAAAGGAGCAGCCCCAGGGCTTTGCCGGTGCCGGTGTCGGTGCCGGTGCCTCGGCGGGGAGGACCCGAGCATCCCCCGCAGCCGAGAGCGGAGCTTTCTGCTTCCTTCCCCAGCCCTTTTCTATTTCAAAGTAGCATAATAAAAAGGCGCTGAGGTAAGGGTTATATGTGCCATCAATTTTGAGATTGGGATAATTAATTGTACTAATTTATGACCCCAGGCAATCGAAGGATATGTAAAAAGACTAAATATGGATGCTGGGAATAGAGGAGCTGGCAAAGGATCCGCTCACTGCCATCCGCTCAAGGGGGAGCTTCTGCCTTATCGATGGGGCTGCCAAAACTTGGAAGGTTGCTGGAAGTGTTGCTTCTCACAAGACAGCTCAGGAGAAGGGGAAAAAAGAAATGCTTGGGGTGGAGAATAGGGGAAAAAAGAAGTGCCTGGGGTGGAGAAGGGCTGGGGGGTGAGAGAAAAAGCAAGAGAATAAAGAAATAAACGTGTAGTGGCGAAGCGGCAGACTGCAAATTAAAAAATGTATATATATATATATAAAAAAAACCAAACAGAAAAACACAGGTCGGGGGGGGGGGGAGAGACAAAGCCCCCCCGCCCCTTCACCCTACAAGGGCAGATTAAAAAGAAGAGGGGGGGAGAAAAGGGTTGTTGGCTGCGGAAAGGTCAACACATTCCCCCCCCACCCCCCGTCCTGCCAGGGCGAGATGGGTCTGGTGCTGCAGAGGCGAGAAACCGCTGCCCACAGCGCAGGGAGCCGGAATTTATCACTGGCTCCTTCTCTGGGCGCTTTCCAGGCTGCTGAATGAGAAACAAGAGGCAGGAGATTGTATAAAAAATGAGCAGCGAGGGATGTTTAATCATAAAAACTTGTTATAGGTCCCTTTCTTTAATGAAATGAGTGGGGCAGCGTTTTAATCTTTCTAATCAAAACCAGATCAGGCGAGCGAGATACGTTTGTCGCCCTCGTCCCAGTTCCTCCGAAATCAAAAAATCTGGAAGCGATTACTTCTGGTGATCTCATAAAATATTGCTCTTTAATATTTCTTGCTGAAGCGTTTGGAGGTTTCTTTCCCTTGCCCTGATTTGTGTCCTCGCTTCTAAACCGGGGTCTATTTTTTGTCACCGGAGGGGGACAGGCACACCGCGGTCTGTCCGCGGAGACATCCCTGGAGCAGGGGAAGCTCAAAAGCCCTTTTACAATCCCAGTTTTGTGCTAGGTCTGTTTGGGAAAACCTTAACGAGCGCAATGAAATGGTCAGGTTAGAAAACATTTTAGCAGAGAGGAAGATTTATGGGCCGAAGGAAAAAAAGAAAAAGAAAAGAGAAGGGGGAAATCTTTCCATCTAAGTCATGTAATTTTAATTTTTTAAATTATTATTATTATTCCTCCCGTCTGTTTCTCTCCCTTCCTTCATCCCACCTCAAATAAAGAATGAAACCCTGCAGGGTTGGAAAGAGGGTCGCCAACGTCCTCTTAGCGAGAGAGGAGAAATCTCCCCGCTTTATCATTATTAAGAGGAAAATAACCCCCTAAACAACCAAAGAGCATCCCGATCATCCTTCGGACAGGACTTTTGAGGCAGTTTTGGACCCGTCTCTCTGGAGGGGCTTGTCAGGAACGTTTAGTGATGTTGAAAAGACATGATGTATGGAAGTTCATTTTGGCCCCCCTTTCATTCAAGCGGATCTCATTTCCAGTGCGACCACAGCCTGCTCCCTCCCCCTGACCCCCCTCTTTCCCTCCCCAGCCCCCCCCTTTCCTCCCGAGCCCCTCTGCCCCCCTCCCCCGACCCTCTCCCTCCCTGCCGCAGCCGTCTCCCCGGCCGGACCCCCCTTAGCGCCGGCGGGCAGCAGAGGAGATGCCCCTTTGTCTCCACCGAGCTGCTGGTTGGGGCTTTCTTTTGTTGGTGGTGGGTTGGGTTGGGTTAAAATCCTGCCGCAGTTTTAGTTCATGTGCAAGGCCCCCGGTATCCTCACACCACCCCCCCCTCCGTCCCGTCCCCCAGTGAAGGGTTACACCAGTTATAAAATGCCATTTGGCCATGCTGGGAGGCTGCGCTGGTGCGGCTCAGCCATTGAATTTCTCCTCCACAGTAGCCAGAGGAGAAGAAAAAAAAAGAGAAAAATCCCCAAACGCCTTTAGTGTGGCTCAAAATAAATAATAATAATTTTAAGAGAAAAAAAATCCTGCGGCTTGCACCCGGCAGCACGCCCTGTGGCCAGCCTTTCCCCGGATTAATGTATCAAAATGCTCCAATTTCGGCATTCTTTGACATATGGCGCGTGTGTGCAGACGCATACTGATACAGCTATTGTGTGCTGGCGCTTGTGACCATGCACATCTCTTTCTGCCTGGGGAGAGATGCGCTTATAGCTCTCGGAGGGAATAAAGAAAAAATAATTAATGAGATATATATATATATGCGCGAATATAAGGTTCTGGGGGTGTTTCATGGCGGGGTGTGTGTGCGCCTGGTTTCTAATCTACCCTTTTGTAAGGCTCACAAAACCGACAGGACTCTACAGCTGTCCATAGGTACATTTCCGCAGCCAAAAAAATGCCACTTTTACAACTCTGTTTGTCTCCCTGCTATGCGGGGCTGAATAGGAGCGAACAAAACAGGACCCTAGATCTGGCTAGACGTCTGGCTTTAATTGCTTTATGGTTTAAATAAGGTGGGTGCTCTTCTCTTTGAAACCGGATTATTGGAATGTTTTGTCTACAAGCTACAAACAACAGACCCCCCTCGGACAAGGGGAGGTAAAAAAGAAAAAAACCACAGCAAAAAAACCCACAACCAAACACTCACAAAAAAACACCCAAAAAGGAAAATCAAACCCTAACTCGAAGCTAAAACTGATAAAAACGGAGGTTGGAGGTGGGGGATGTGGCATATCTGGTGGGTTTGTTTGGTCCAGCGTGTGTGTGCTGTTAGATTTGTCATTATTATGGATGAGGGAGAAAAAATATATATACAGGGAGGAAAATGTCTTTTTTAATATATATATTACATATATATTAGGCAGGAAAAATCCTGTCCGTGCTCCGTGTCTCTATAGGGGTGGCCGCACCGCGCTGCGCTGCTGGAGTTCCCCCATACCCCCAAAACCTCCGGTAAAGGATTATCGGTTATAACGCACAGTGGGGGCTGGTGGGTGCACCCCCCACTAGCCCCGCACCCGCGGCGCTGCGCCCCGGCGCGACCACGAGATGGCGCTGTTGCCCAATGATAGCGCGGGGCTGCGCGCAGCGGGAAGCGCCCCGCGGCTCCCCCGCACCCGCGGAAGGGGCTGCGCGCCCGGGGATGGAAGAAGGGGGCACGGAACTACCTACCCCCACCTCTACACGCACACTCCGCACTGTGCTGAACCCCCTCAGGAACAGCTTCTTCTTTAAGAGTATTTTTTATCCGCGGGGAGCGCGGAGCAGCGCTCAGGGCTGACATCTCACGGCGCGGGGAGAGCATAAATGCATAAAAAATGCTTGCACAGAGAAATTGCCTGTTTTGAAGTGGTTGTGAGCTTCAGCGCTTTCCCCCCTTTCTTTCTGTCTCTTTATTTACGCATGTCACGTCTCTCTCCCAAACCTCCTCATTTTGGGGTGGGGAAGGAGGGAATGACATTTTCCAGTGAAGGTCAGGGCAAAGGGAGAGGAGGGGGGAGAAAATAAACTCGTGAGGGCACAATGAAGCACCTAAAAGTACAATATAACCACACCGATAAAGCAGCATTGAAGCGCATGCACCAGCAAGACACATCACCCCCCTCCATCCCCACATCTAAACACGGCCAAAACAGTAAAGACAAAGAGCAGCACTTTCCCCAGACAGTAAATGTCAAAATATTTTCCTTAAAAAGAAGCAGGCGATTGCATATATCTTATTTCATGCAATCTGGAAGGGGGTGGTGGGTCCTTTCTTTCACAGACGCTGAAGGCAAATATTTATTTCCCAGCCTAAGGTAGGATTCGGAAAGATTCTCTGCACCTTTGCTAACTGTATCCAGGGATAATGATTGGAAAAATACAGCAGTTTTTCCCAATCCCAGCCCAAACTGCCCTTATCTGACAACTTTATTGGGATATTTTTTTGCACTTTCATTTGCACGGCTGCCTTTATTGCACGGGTAGGCACTGGGATTTTAAAAATAGAAATGCTATTGATTAGAGGAGGAAAATGCTTCAGCTCGATTATTAGCTGTTAATTAAAGAGTCTCTATCCCTACTTGCTCTTTCGTTTATTTTGGGGGGTTCCCTAAGGGAAGGGCAATCTGGGGAAGGGGGGATGAGATGGGTGAGCTCTGTAAAAATGAATATGATCATCATGCCGTCCATGGGATTACTGGGGTATGAAGACTGTTTCTTCACAGCAAAAGTAGCTTGATTTCAAACAATATTTTCACAACAGGCAGTGGAAAAATCACTGTTCTGCATCGCTCATTGTCTGCTTACGGGGAGGAAAACCCCACTACCCATTGCCTTTCTAAATGGAAAAATACACCCTCGAATTACGAAAATCTAATGGGGGACTGGGTGGCTACTTGGTCTTTTCCTCTACTTGGGAAGGTGTCTGCAAAAAAAGGAGGAAATGAAATACAAGTTTCAACCTCACCAGAGGTTTGAACCACTCCATGCCTCAAAAAAAGCGAGAATGTGACCTTTGCTGGGCAGAAAAACACCTCAAACCAGCCTGGCGAGGGGAGCTGGGATGGTGTTTTCCTCCTTCCACACTTGAAATCGGTCAGAGTCACCCAGGTCTCTTCTGAAAATAATTAGGCTGGGTGGGTTTTTTTGGTGGAAGAACATGAGGGAAAGATTTGGAGGTCTGCAGACTTTGGAAGGAAACACGGGGGACTGTTAAGAACACGGTGTCATTCAGTGGGTTTGATCAATTTTTGCGGCTCTCCAGAAAACAGTCATTTCCGAAGTGTGTGTGTCTCCTCCTCCCCCACCGGCCCCGAAAAATTAACACGAATCCTGGTGATTTGATGTGATTTTTTAATGAGCTGAGTTCCTTCATGCAGTCGTAAAAAATGAAGTGTCCGAAGTGAAAGGCTGCAGTGAGTGGTCACTTAGAGTGCAAAAAGTGGGGGCGAGGGGCACAAATACCACTGGCAATGGGAAAAGATGGGGGGAAATCGCTCTGTGGGATAGCGAAACGGTAAAAAAAAGAAGCTCGGTGGTGATATTTTACAGGCATGCACAAAAGGGAGTACATACTTTCTGTCTCACTTTGCCTCTCTTTTCGTCCAAAGTAGCTTTCTTTAAGCAATGGTCTACTTTATTCCCCTGGAAGGACGCTTCCCTGTTATTTCCAGCCGTGGATTTTCAGTGGTTGGTTTGAAAGGAAGCAAGGGGAGGAATAAATAAATAAATAAATAAATAAATAAATTAACAAATAACTCCCCATAATTTTCTGCCTTTATTTTCTTTAAAGAAGGACAGCCAAGAAGCAGCCAATCAATACGGAGACGCTTCCCTCGCCCGCTCGCTCCCCGTTTTGCTTTTGTTTGCTTGTTTGATTCCAATCTGGCAACCACCATCACCACAATAACAACAACACACGCACCCCCTTACCCACAGAAAGCCGAATAAATAAAGAAAGAAAGGAAGAAAGCTGGGCTCAGCGACTCCAGCCACACCAGACACCCCCTTCCTTCCCCTTTCTGCCCCCCCTCTAGGTGGGGCCAAACCCACCCTCACAGTCGTCCCCCCCCCAAACCCCAACACAATGACAACAACACCAGGGGTACCCTCAGCATTCTCCCTGGCTATGGGGTGACCCCATGGGAGGGGAGGAGGCGGTGCTGAGCACTACGAGAAGCTCACCCCGAATTATTATTTAGAGGGGTGGTGATGGGGAGGGCAAGGGGGGGGCTGCTTGGGCTCCCTTTACCTGTTGAGGTTACCTAGGCTGACCTCCCAGCGCATGTATTTGCTGCCATCAGTGAAGAGGCTGCTGCTGGGAAAAAAAGAAAGGGGGGGGGTTGTGCTTGTGTTTGATATTAATGCGCACCTTCACCCTCCTCTAGTCATTAGGTGTGGGCCCCCACCTCTTCAGAGGGTTGTGTGGGTGTCGTCCCCCCCCCTTCGGTGTACACCTCCTTTGCTTCAGACGTACACCATCACAGCCGCCCCCAAAGCAAAGCGCCCCAAAACGCTGTCATTTGGCTGCAGGCTGTCTCGGCGTGGCGGAGGGATGTGTACATCTCGTGTGTGAGGGGAGAGAGGAGGGAAAAAAAAAAAAAAAAAGAAGAAGAAGGAAAAAAAAAAAAAAAAAAGCCACACCACCGGGATTTTGAGGAATTTGCCTGTGGTGTTAAAGGGAAGGAGCAGAGTTACAGAGAAATTGAGAGAGAGAGAGAGCTCTACCTACCGACAGATTACAAGAGAAGTCAAGAGCACCGCGAACCAAGCGTACAGACACACAGAGGCACCATGAAACGCCTTTGAGATCGCATTAAAACCAAAAAAAAAAAAAAAAAAACCAAAAAAAAAACCAAAACAAAAAAAAAGCCACTAAAAAGCAGGACTTGAGACAGTCCAGGGACAACCTCGCTCTAATCTCGAATTAAAGCGTCTTTTTTTTTTTTAAATTTATCTTTTTTTTCTCCTTTTCTTTTTTTTTTTTTTTTTTTTTTGCATGCGAGGGTCATGAGTTCCTACTTTGTAAATCCTCTTTTTTCCAAGTACAAAGGCGGTGAATCGCTGGAGCCAACTTACTACGACTGCAGATTTCCACAAAGTGTTAGCAGGAGCCATGCTCTCGTATATGGTCCGGGCACTACTGCTCCCACCTTCCAGCACCCTTCACACCACGTCCAAGAGTTTTTCCACCACGGAACCTCCAGCATCTCCAACTCTGGATACCAGCAAAACCCATGCGCCTTGGCGTGTCACGGAGACGCTTCTAAATTCTATGGATATGAAGCTCTACCGAGGCAATCGCTTTATGGTGCTCAGCAAGAGACGACTGTTGTACAATATCCTGACTGTAAATCGTCTTCCAACAGTAACTCTAGCGAGGGACAAGGGCATTTAAATCAAAATTCGTCTCCCAGTCTCATGTTCCCATGGATGAGACCTCACGGTTAGGACCTTTTTTTCCTCCTCCTTAAATGTTTTCCTTTATTTTTCTCTCTTTCTCTCTGTCTCTCTCTCTTCTCTCTGTCTGTCTATATATATATATGTATGCATATAGAAGCACAAACATATGTATAGCTATATAAACATGCACATACACACATATGCATACATATATATATGAAAGAATCTATATATGAGGCATAGATGTAAAATATGAAAGAAATGAGCAGTTTTGTGCTAATGTTTCTTCTTTTTAGGAAGACCTTTGAAAGCAAACAAGACAGCAGTTACTAGAGAGCCAGCAAGGTGATTCCCTGCAAAAGGCTTAAATCACAATAAAGTAAAACTTGTTTTTTATTGCTTGCCTTGAGGATAGGCAATAAGATACAGCTCCCACGAGGTTGTTTGCATGTTGACAATACACTGCTCTTTAAAATGTCATATAGCCTTTCATAACTGCTTGGAGACGAAGCCTGAAAGGTGGGAACTTGTATAAGTATTACTAATACTTTACATCTGTTTCGTAGAGCCTAGAGATAAAAGTTTAAACAGAAAAGGAAACTTAGCTCGGAGCTATGGGGTGGGGTGGAGGAGAACAGGCTGCTGTCCTGGGTTAAAAAAGAAGAAGGGGGTGGGAAATTCAAAATAATTCGTGCTGAATGGAACTTTGCTCATGTGAAGTCCAGATAATTGCACAGAAAGCGAAATACTTCAAAGTACAAGTTTCCCCCAGCTAAGGACCAAGGTTGTCTCGAAGCCTTGTTAATTCAAAACATGTGAAGGTTAGTGTTAATTTTAAGGACAACCAAAGCCCCAAAGTTGTTCCCCCTACCCCCAAGCGAATTTAGCAACAAGAAGAATAGAAAATAGAAAGGGCTCCTGGCTAATGCAGAGAGGATGTGGCCCACAGGCTGGGAGATAAACGCAGAGGAAAACATGCTTTGACCTAGAGGTAGTCTCAAGGATGCAATCATTTCAAACTGGAGCTTTTCCTTTTTTTGCAAATAGATTGGTTTTCTCATTAAGAAAGGTCGGTGCAGAAGGAAGTGCAGGGGCTCAGCTGCACATACCACTGTCCTCTTCCTTGCTTTTTTTTGGGGGGGCTATTGCTGCAAATGTCCATCTCGAGTTGGTTTAAATACAATCTCTGTGTTTGCACAGGCAAATACCCATCTCTGTCTGTGTGTGCTTTACAACCACACAGCCCTAAGTGAAGGGATGGGGAGTTACTAGGAAATTCGGTGTCTAAGGCTGTAAATATTAGGAAACAGAAGGATCCTGAGCCTGTGTTTTGGGAAGAATATTTGGAAAAGCAATCCAGAATTGGGCATTTTGAGGGGAAAAGAGAGAAAGAGAGGGAGAGAGGAAGGAAGAAAGGAAAAGTGGGGGAGAAAGGAGAGAAAGGGAGCAAGGTAAAGAAAGAAAAGAAAAGAAAAGAAAAGAAAAGAAAAGAAAAGAAAAGAAAAGAAAAGAAAAGAAAAGAAAAGAAAAGAAAAGAAAAGAAAAGAAAAGAAAGAAAAGAAAGAAAAGAAAGAAAGAAAGAAAGAAAGAAAGAAAGAAAGAAAGAAAGAAAGAAAGAAAGAAGGAAAGAGAAAGAGAGAGAGAAAGAAATAATTTAGAGATGAAAAATGAAGAAAGAATTAAGAAATAAGGAAGTAAAGAAAAGAAAAGTAAGAAAGAAATAAAGAAGGAAATAACAGCAAGAAAGAAAAAAACAATGGGGAAAAGGAGAAAGACTGGAGAGGGTTTTACGGTGAACAATGCACCTTTCCTAGGAAAATAGTTATTTTTCATAAAATGGAGCTGCTCACCAGGACTCCCCATCTAGAGCCACCTTTTAGGAAGCTGGAAAGGTCTCTTTTGTGCATGAGCTTGACACACACCTCCCTGCACCCAGCCAGGCAGCCAGAGCTTAGCGCTCCCCAGGACAGCCAGGGAGGGCAGCTGGCTCTCAGTATCAACAGCAATATCAACCCAATGGTTATTAATAATAACCCAGCCACTTTCCTTTAACGCCTTTAATATGCAAAGGGTTGAAAGGGCCTTCTTTTTTTGGGGGGGGGGGAGGCAGTAGTTTCTCTAGGAAAATTGAGGCTAAGGGCTGGGGGTGGGGGGGAAACAGAGCCTCCAAAGCGGGAGAATTAAGAAGTTATTTGATGTTTGTGTCCTACAGCTCCCGGAAGACGCAGTGGCAGACAAACTTACAGCCGGTACCAGACCCTGGAGTTAGAAAAGGAGTTCCTCTTCAACCCGTATTTGACACGGAAGCGGCGGATTGAGGTCTCTCACGCCCTGGGACTGACCGAGAGACAAGTGAAGATCTGGTTCCAGAACAGGAGGATGAAGTGGAAAAAAGAAAACAATAAAGATAAGCTGCCGGGGGCCAGGGACGAGGAGAAAACGGAAGAAGAAGGGAATGAAGAAGAGGAAAAAGAAGAGGAGGAAAAAGAAGAAAGCAAGGACTGAGTTCTCAGCCCCTTGAAGTCTCGTTTTATGGCAGATGATAAATCGAGATGTTTACGACGGTCATTTGCTTTTATAGAGTATAGAATGGAGAGGCTCACACAGCAGTAACTACCTGTCAAACAGTTGTAGCCTTTTTTATTGTCATAGAAACTTCCCCTACTTTACCCCCCCCCCCTTTTTTTCTTTTTCTTTTTAATAGCTGCGTTTTTAGTTCAATAAATACATAGTTGGCTTGGCTGCAAGAGCAGGGAGGGAAGAAAATGTAAAAAATTAAGAATTAAATGATCCAGCAAAGCAAAACCATCCCCAAGCCCCAGCAGCCCTAAACCCTGGAAGCAAATGTCACTGCTCGTCCTCTGCTCCCTCCGCTCCCGCCTGCGAGGCTGCACACATGGGTGGGTGCAGAATATGTATTTATCTGAACAGCTTTGACTTTGCCTATATTTTTTTTGGGGGGAAAGATCTTTTTTAAGCTTGGTTTTGCCTCTCCCGAATGACCCTAGGGGAAGTGCGAGGGTGCTTCCAGCTTCCTTAGCTTGTTTGTGTAGTGTCTGTCTATCTGTGGAGATCTCCATTCCTACTAGCCATTTATCAATCCTCTCGGAGGGGCCAGTCCTGCAGCCCCTGCTAGATAAGAAGAGCAGCTTGGAGGGTGAGCATACCTGGCAGCGCCCTCAAACACACCCCCCGCCTCACCAACCCCCCCCCATTCCTATAGGATTGAGGCTTGTATATACCTTGATAGGCCAAAAGACGCAACCCACCTCCTTCTTTATTTCTATAGGCGCTGTTTACCCTTTGCCTGTGTGAGCACTCGAAATTCTTCATGTACTACCTAAAGGGAAAACCTGCAATAATTATCAAATCTACTATCAACAAGGGGCTTACGTATCCTAGATTTTCCTTGGTCAGAATTTATTTAAGAGAGAGCGAGCTGTGGTTTTGCCCTGATGCAAGCTACTAAGTAGCATAAAAGAATAATAAAAATACAATAATAATAATAATAAATAAATAAAAAAAAATCTCAACCAACCTTGTATTGTACTTTATCACTACCTATAGAAGGAGTCATGCTTTGGAAGTATTTGTAATGCGGTTTTATTGTCGTTTGTTGCTGCTTATTTTCTTGGAAAAAAAAAATAATAATAAAAAAAAAATCCCAACAACTGAAACTGCCTAGTTGAGAACGCACAGTATTGTATTATTTTATTGTGCTTATAAAGTAGTGTAGAACTAAATTGCACTGAATGTATAGTTATCTATTTGTCTTGACTTATCTGTTAATGCAACATGCTCGAAACACACAAAAAGGAACCCCTCGTCATTTGTTTTATGTAAAAGCATAGTTCTGCGTGTTCAAACTCTGAATGTAGCAATTACCGCCAGGAAAAAAAAAGAAAAAGAATAAAAAAAAACCCCAACCTCTGGACACCGTGGATTTGTATTGTATACGTGAGACATTACGTAAATAATAATAATTATAATAATAAAAATAATAAAAGGATTTTAAAAGGACTGCGTTGCCTCCAGTGCTATGTCTCTATTTCAAAGCACCCACACGTACCCATCACTCAGAGTGGGCTCTGACTAATAGTTCACCCTTGGAATCATCGTTGGCACGCTTCAAAAAACCAAGGCTCATCTTTTATTTGAGAGGAAATCAGAATATCTTGGCTCAAGCACCAGCGGAGGTGGCTGGGGCGGGGGGGAGGATTCCCCGGCCAGAGCCTGAGCGGGGCACAAAAAAACCCCTCATTAAACCCTGCTGCTAATTGTGTGTCTGAAGCTGTAGGTCCGCCAAAAAAATACGAATAAAATCAAATATTGCAAAGACTCCGGAGCTGTGAAGTGTTTCTTGGCTGCGAGAGAGGTTTCTTTGTGGGGTGGAAAAAGGGAGACGGGGGTGCGTTGGGTTTCCACTGGGAATTGCAAACCCCACACTGGTTCTAGGGTGCAGGAAAACCCCTTCCTTACGAGTGGGAGGAGGAGACGCCGTTTTCCCCCCCGTTTCTAAGGACAATCCGGCGGTCGTCCGCGGGAGGTGGCGAGGCTGGAGAGATGCGGGATGCACAGAAACCCACCCGCACCCGCGGAAGAGTGTGAGGCAGCGGGGGGTCGGGGGAAACGCAGTCCCCGGGGGAAAGCAGCCCCAAACCCGCCTTCAAAAAATTAAAGTTGGCAAGAAAACAGTGTAATTCTTTATATTTTAATTCCCCAGGTGTAAAGTCTCTTTTCCTCTCCCCCCAGATTCACACCTTCTTCCCCATGGACGCCATCCCTAAAAACCACGTCCTTTTCTTTTACTACTATTACTATTACTGCTAGTACTACGGCTCCTGCTAGTATTATTATTATTATTATTATTATTCATAATAATATATGGTGTTGTATTATAATATTATACTGTATATGATATGCTATGGTGTTATATCTTATAATCTTGCATCATATCATGCTCTATTCTATTATATCCTATCCTATGACACGATATCATATCATATTTTATCATATTGTGTTATATTATATCATATTATATTGCATTTAGAGCAAAACCTGGCGTGATGCCTTCAGGTCTCTCTTCTCCATCTCGGATGGGAGATAAACTTTCTAATTATTTCTCTTCCCACCAGCTTCATTTCCCTGAGCGAGGTCTATTGATCTGTAAAACCCAGTCTATCCTTTTTTCTTTCTAACCCCTCTCTGCTGATCAATCTCGAGACCAGGGATGCAGAAGAAGAGGGGATGTTTACCCAGATATTGCAGATAAGGGAGCACAAGGCTCCTCGCACGCAGTCTGGTGCGCGGAGCTGTGTCTGGAGGCTCCTCCGTGGGCTTCAGACATTCTTAACCCAAACCCCACTAAGCTTAAAGGATTTAAATGCCTCGGGGCTTGAAATTGCTGGACTCTGCCCAGGAGAGCTGGGGGAAAAGATTAGGAAAAAACCCCAAAAACCCAACAAAATAAGATGACAAAAAAAAAAAAAAAAATTAAAATGAAAAAATAATAAAAAATTATAAATAAATGCATATAAGGAGGGTTTACAGCGCACAGGAAAACGAGAGTCGGGTGGGTTTTCACCCTTTTATTCACCTCCCCCCCCCATATCTGCAGCGCCCTGCAATGCCAGGGGGAAAATGGGATTGGAGAGGTGGGGGATGCACCGAAAATGGCATCAGCGGGGTCGGATCCTGCTCGGGGATGGGGCTGAGCGGCTGCGTGTGGATGCAGCTCCCGTGGGTGCCCACTCCCGAATTGCACAAAACCCCAACGCGGGCAGAATTCCAAGGGGTGCGGAGCCTGTTACGGCTCTGTGAATCCAATTTAATCCCTCAGAAATACATAAAAATAACCAGCAATAAGGTTTATTCTAGACTTTTCCATGTCGAGGGCAGGCGCGGAAGGTAAGCGGGTTTATTAGTCATAAAATCGGTTTATTCTACCAAAGCTTTTTATTTGTAGGGCATATTTACCCAGATTTTACAACAAGAGGGACTTTTTTTCCCCTCTCCTCACAGGATGGAGATGTGCTCCTTCAGTCCAACGATTCGAAAACTCCGCAGAAATCAGTGAAAATAAAATATTTTCTGTTACGTTACTATATAAATAAAAAAAAAAAAGAAGGATCGGGATAAAAGATTCCTCCCAACGAAGCGGGGGGAGGAGAGGGAGAACTTATCGAAGTGTTTAAAAATACTAATAATAATAAAAAAAGAAGCTGCATCCGCACTCTATCCATCATATTTAAATCCACAAATCTAAGTAGTTTTATCCGAACGAATACTACGGAATGACATTTATCTATCAAAAGGGTCTGGAGTTAAATTATTGAAACTACAGCGGCAGCAGTTAGTTTTGGGGTAAATGTTTATGTTCTGTAGTCAACACAAGAGAGTCGCATCTTCAGATGACATCCAGTTATTTCTGTAATCACTCCATCATTTGCAGAGAAAAAGAGAAGAGACCATTTTATGGGGGAAAGTAATTTGAAAGAAGATTCGCTCTCCACAAAGTGGCTTATTCAGAAATGATCATAGCTTCGGTATTACTGAAATTAGACTCATCTACCCGCCTGAAGTAAGAAATATCGTCCTATTCCAGGCTTTTTATTAGCCAATCAAATTTCCTTCGGATCTCCATTTGTGATTTGTGAAAAATATAATTCCTCGAAAAGCTGAGTTTGAGCATATTGCTTATTTTCCCTTAATTTATTATTCTAATCACAGCCGCCGCCGCACGATAATGCAGCCATTAGGCGAAAAAATTCGTTTAGATTTTATACTCCGAAATGGGCACGGATTATATTTGAGAGACAACGAATTTCTCGGGCATTAAATTTTTGGGGGGTATTGCGCTGGTGGAGGCGAGGAAGGAGGGAGGGGAGGAAGATGCGCGGGGATGGAGGTGGGGGAAACTTTGTGAGCTGGATTTGTAACAACAAAAGGCAAATTTCCCCTATTACATATATATATATATATATTTAATGTCGTCCTATTTTTCCTCCCGATCTTCCCCCCTCCCTCGAATCCAAGCCTATTTTACCTCTCCCAAAATACCCTCGCTAATATCAGGGACGCAGCTTTATAGAGGGGGGTTGGGGGGGGAGGCGAAACGATCATCCCAAACCCTCCTTTAGCAAATGTGTGCCCAGGTTACTTTCTGCCTGCCAGGATCAAAATTTCCTCTTCACATTATGGAATTTATTATCTTGTCTGCTGGCTGGAAAATGGGATCTCCATTGTGTTTGGGAAGCTGTTGTGGTCGTAGTTTCCCCCCTCGTAACTTTTAACTACCTGTTATAAAATTTATTGGTGGTTTGTAAAGTGAATAAAGTAATTTCCCTTCCATCCGGTTGTATTGCAACCTTTGTGTTGTTTGGGCAGACAGACACGCATCCAGCCAGGAGGAGAAAAAATAGATAAATTAAAGAGGCAGTGAGTGAGTGCCCCCCTTCCACCTCCCCCTTTTGGTTTATTTTCCTCAATTAAAATGAAATTAAGGCGTGGAAATACCTGAAAAAAATTAATAATGGTTCTGTCTGTGGAAAAGAGCGGGCAAAACGCGGTAAAATGTATTTTTCAGGATGCGGGAGCGCAGCCGTAGGAGCTGATATTTAGGGATGGGGAGGGGTGTGGGGGAAAATAAAGATATCCCTCTCTTTGCAGAAGGAGAAGAGGAGCAGCAAGGCTCCTTGCAGGGTTTGGTGTGTAGGAGCCCATCTGAGTAGGCTGGGCTCTGCGGTTGCCTCTTTCCACCAGTTGTGGTTCGCGGGGGGCCTCCAAAAGCAGGCCTCTACACGGTGGAAAAATGTCGCTTCCCTTCCAAATCCATATTTTCCAGCCGTCTACAGGGCCCCCTCTCTCGGCTTGGGGTGGGGAGTGGGCAAAAATCAAAATAGTCGACATCAAAATAGAATCAAATCAAATTCCGCCTTTTAGCATCGCATCCCCGACACGGTGGCATGGGAAAACAAAGGCGGGGGGGGGGCTTGCTGGAGCAAAAAATAGCGTAGAAAACCAAGATGGAAATGCTGGAAAATCATGGATGTGGGGGTCCCACCGGCAAATCGTAAAGCGGGGTGGCTTGGGGAGATTTGGTAAAGGGGATGCAAGAGTTTCGGGGTCAATACCGCGCCTCTGGCTCAAGTTTTGGGTGTAATTCGGACAGTTCCAGGTGCCCCCCCTCAGGGCTGGGGTGGGCAGACGGAGTGCTGCGGGGGGGTGGAGTGGGGCGTGGAGGTTGGAGGGGTATTTGGGGGGGGGGGGACAAGGGACATTTTTTGCCCTGGGACGGTTTCATTTGCAGCGGACACACCCTTTGCAGTGAGGGTCTGGGCAGGAAAACCCGGGGGGCTCCGAAATTCCCATTTCCCCTCTTTCTTTCTCTCGAGCTCATTGTCCTTGATTATTAATTAAATGCTTTTCAAATTAACATGCTCTCCTCATTTAATATATGTCTTTCTCAAAGCCAGTCTGCTCCAGTTTTACCCCCACTACCCTTATTCCTCGATATTTTCCTATTCGCCCCCCCCAAATTAATTATGAACATGGAGACTAATAATTCTTAGCGCTAAAGGCCAAATCTCATTAGTTAAAGAAAAAATAAACGCTGAGAATTAACCTGAGCTGCAAATAATCATCAAATTAAACCGAATCTGTGTTTCAAAGGAAAAAAATCAGCCTGCACCCTGCTTTATATTAACGCGGTGGCTTAAAGGATTAAAAAAAGGGGGGGACGGGGAAAAGGGGGGGCGCGGAGGGGGGAAAAAATGGGAATATTAGAAGGGAATTGTATAAACATGGCGACAGACGAGAGCATTTGCACTCGTCACAAAAAAATGCAACGCATTCCTGGTTGTTTGCAGAAAATTTACAGCTGAGCAATAAAAGTTTACGACTGAATCACAAGTTGGATTGGCCACAGGAAGTCATGTGGACTCCATCCATGAACGTGAACTTTTTATTGTGGTTTCTCTTATGACTCTTTCGCAGTAGTCTTTCCTTTAACAGTCCAAGCAGTGCCAGGGGTAGGATGGTATTTCCCCCCCCCCCAATTATTAGCGTGATGATGATGATTTTTATTATTTTAATTTTTTTTTCGGCTTAAAAAAAAAATCGAGATTTCTTTTTTTTTTTTTTTTTTTTTTCTTTTTTTCCCCCCTCCCCGTCTCCTTGGGGTTGGAATTCTTGGTTGCTTTGGGCATTTTGGCATTAATGAGTTTACTGCTGCGTCTGGTTGCCGCCTCCTATTCCCCACCCCTAGGGGCAAAACGCAATGCATTTCCTTTGCAGGATGCGATGATGAGGGGGCACAAGCAGTTGTAAATACCTTTTTTTTTTTTTCAGCCCCAAAAAAAAACCCTAGAGAGAGACAGATTCCTCCTCCAGCTTCCCCCATCTCTTGCCCAACCAGAGAAGATCTGTTTTGCTTTTGTTTCCATATTTTTCTCCCCTTTTTTTGTGTGTTTTTTCTTTTGTTGTTTTTTTTTTTCCCTTTTCTTTCCTTTTTTTTAATGTTTCTGTGGAGCTGAGCTGCAGCGCCAGTGGATCAGAAAGAGGGAGAGACAGAGAAAAAAGAGAGAGAGTGTGAGAGAGAGGGAGAGGGGGAGACAGGAGCCTCTGGTAAGTGTTCCCTTATTGGTTAAAATGTGTAACTAATGATCCATAGCCCGGGTGTTAAGGATAATGATGCATCGTTGTGCGAGCGAGGGGTGTAGCTTGGATATGAGGGAAAGCTGCTGCGGGGCGGCAGAAATGCAGTTAATTCGGGGGGGGGGGGGGGGAGAGAAAAAAAAGGGGATTTGCTGTTGCTGATGTCATATTCGGGGTGCGGGGAGGCAGGTCGGGGGGCGCTGGGGGGTGGGGAAGGGTGAGGGGTAGGGGGAAGGAAAGGGGAGGAAAAGGAAAAATAAATATATATATATATGGACCGATGGAAAAATAATCCTTGTAACTTTTTCCCTTTAAAAGAATAATAATACGGGGGGGGGGGGAAGCGCATGCGCGGAGGAGCCGGCCCGGCGCTGCGCGGGTGGGGCTGCCGAGCCTGCTGGCAGTGCCATATTTAATGAGCTGCGGTGCTAATTGTGTACACTAGGCTCGGCCTTGTGCGCCCATCCCCCTTGCATCTCCCCCCCCAAACACCCCACCCCACGTAACAATCACCCAACCCCGGGGCCGCCGGCCGCGGCCTGCGAGTCTTCCGCGGGGCTGCGCGCTTCGCTCCCGCGGCGACTAATTAATATTAAGCGCGATGTGATTAACAATCAACTCTTTGCATCCCAAGAGCTTCCCCCTTTTCACTCCCTTTTCCATCCGGGCGGGTGTAAAGTTCTTCGGGAAAAAAAGGGTTTTCATAGGGTTTGATGGGATTTGATTGAATTCTATTGGATTTGATTAAGTTTTATGGAATCTCCCACCGCCGCTTTGTGAAGGAGCAATTGGACTCCCCGTCGTAAAATCTAATATCAGTGCTAATGTTCGGCAGCGCTCTGGTTTTCCTGCGAAGTGGTTAACACTGTGTTGGCTTTTGTAATTTATTTACATGCAAGTCCCACCCCTTTCCCTGATTTTTATTCTTATTTATTTCTTTCTTTTTCTCTCCCCCCCCCCTCTTCTCCTCCAGCAACTTTAATTCAGGTTTAACGGGTGAGATTTAAAGCGTGACCCTTCCCCTGCTAACCTCCCCCTCTACCTATCCATCCACCTACCCATCCATCATCTAATCTTATCTATCTCCCTGTATACACCCATGCCGTGTAAAGATACATATATATATATTTAATGTAGTGACTTCATTTCCTCTCGAGGTTGTATTTCTTTTGTCTTTCTTGATCAATTCGCTGTGTTAAAATAATAAAAAGTATATATTATAATAATGAGGGTGTGTAGGAGCAGAGATTTGCTGCTGGTGATGCCTGTGCACGTATAGGGTGGATGTACACATATATAGGGACGGACATTAAATAAACCCCGTGGGGGAGGGGTGGCAGAGTCGATGGCAATTTTCTGGCTTATTATAAGCGATTTTGGGGGTTCCTTAGTGTGTGGCCGCCTGCGGGAGGGGGGATTTGGGAGACGCAAGGGGGGTGCTGGAGGTAGGGGCCTCATTTTCTGCCTTGCTGCTTCCCCCCCCCTTTTTTTGGTGGTGGTTGTTGTTTTCTGGTGGGTGTTAAATGAAAATGGCCTCCTCGATTTTAATTTCCAGAGCGCGTTGGCAGAGGTTAATTAGCGAAAGCTGTTGATGAAGTTCTGGGGTGGTTTCCGGTGGCACTGTGTTAAATTTAATTACAAATATATATATATATATATGTGGGGCGGGGGGGGGGGAGGGGAAAAAAAAAGAGAAAGCCAAGTTTCCAAAGTTGTCTTCCCTTTTCTTTCAAGAATCTGGTAAAACCCTGCCCTGCCTTTGGGGCTGGAAATTATCGATTGGAGAAAAGGGATTTTTTAATGTATAGATTTATTCCGGCTTTGCATTTGAAGCAACGTGCGGACCCGCCGCTTATTTTCATTTTCCGAGCATGTAATAAATAGGGGATCGCGGATGGGGTGCGGGGGTGGGAGGGATAAAGGGGGAAAAGAGCCGAGTTTGCCTTGGTTTTGTTCGCCGGGAGACCGTTGTGTGGAGGCGCTGCCTGTACCGCGGCCAGTCGTAAAGACATTTTATGAGCAAACAATGAGTGTTTATTGGAACCACATGATTACAGAAATGGGATCTTTTATTGTTTTCAGGCTGAAATCCGTCTGCTTCCCCTTTCCGAGCCCCGGCTCCCGCCTTAAACCTCCAGCGCCAGGCCCGGACCCCCCAAATCAACTTTAAAATCTATTGATTTTTCTCCTTTCCCTTCCATCACCGCCACCCTTCAGTCCCTCGTAATACTGAGAAACATTTTTAGGATGTAGAGCGGGAATAACAGAATGATTTATATTCTCCGAGATTTATTTAGTATTATTTTTAAACCCTGGCTTAAAGCAGAGGAAATAAATTGCTGTTTGTACCGCGGGTTAAAGGAAAAGCGCCGCGTGTTATTGACACGGATTTCAGGACAGAACAGATTTTCTTGGGCAAATGGAATCGGTGAGGAAAAAGCAAAATAAAATCAGGATACTACAGAAAATTTTACATAAAATTAGAGCTTCCTAATTTATTTAGAAAGGGGATTTACTCCGAGGTGTTGAGTACGAGCCTAGGAAGGACATAAATACAATCTATGCAACAGGGGAAAAATCACGGTTTCCTCGAACGCGGCCACATTTCGCACGTTTATTCCCGACCGTGAACCCGTTTGATACGATCTGCCCCACGCATGGGCTTTTATCTCCTCGTCTATAAAAGCGTGTTACGATCAAATATATCTAAATAGAGAGCAGGAACGTGTGGGTGGTTTATTATGGCGAATCCGCCGTGTTGTAAGAGCCCGGAAAAACCTGTAACTACAAAGAAATGATTAGAAAGAAGCGATTTCCCAACTTGTCGTGTGAAGGAATTTCGGTTTGGGGAACGAATTAACCAAACCCACCAGAAATAATATATGATATATAGAGGCAACCGCCACGGCGGTAGGTGCTAATGCTTAGACCTAGATCCCTGTGGTTATATCCCCAATAAATATGATTGGGGGGGCCTGTATTTCTACCCGGAGCTCTGTGTAGCAAAAGGGTTTGGGTTTTGGGGGTTTTGTCTTTATTTTTCTCTTTATTTTCTCCTCGAGAGATAAATGTGCAGAACTCGGCATGTGGAGGAGAGGAAGAGACGAAAGGAGATAACAAAATTAGTCATAGAAGGGGGAAATATATTTCGGGAGAAGACCATGCGTAACATCGTGGGATTAAGAATTTGATTTTGGGGATAATTGCAGATCGTGTTACTATTGTTGGCGGGGGGTTAATCTCTGCAGCACGCCCTCTCCGGGAAAAAATAGCGAAAAAAGGGGTGGAAAAAAAATATACTCAATTTTCAGTAGTGGTGTTTGAGGTCAGGGCTGAAAGTAATAAGAATAATTAAAAATAGAAGGCCTTTCCCATCGGATTTGAGGTGGCCGCGGGGAGACGAAAGTGTGGATCGGGATTTGGGAGGAAACTGGGACAGAAGCACCTCAAAATTTGAGCGGGGGATTTTATTACGCGGGGGGAGGAACGGTGTGACCTCTAGCCTCGGACGGGGGGGGGGGGAAAGGTGGTGAAGAGGAGGAAGATGCTGAGGAGAAGGAAGGCGATGAAGACAAGGAAGGCGAAAAGCGGCCCCGTCTCCCCCCCGCCTCCTCCCTCCCCCTTTCCTCCCCAGACACAAACACAATAAAAGGCAGAAATCCCGAAATTGCGGTGTCTGGCCGCAGTCTGCAGGGGACAGGCTGCTCGGGTCGCTTTTGTCGCAGGGGGACACACCTTGCTGTAAAAGTCTTTGTCCCCAGACTAAAGACCCCGCGTATCAATGGGGGGCGGGGAGGGGAAAAATAAAAGGGGGGGGGGGAGGAAGACAGGGAGCAAGGCGAAAGGAAAAGAAAAAACACCGAAAACCACCCAAAACCCACCCTAAACCCCCCTAAGATCCGCGCCAAACGAGGTCCAAGGGGAGAGGGGGGCCAGGGGTCTGTCCCACAGGTGGGGCCCCCCTTTCCCTTTGCCTTTCCACCCCCTTAGAGTGTTTAAATTTCATCCCGGTTTTGTTTACTTGTTTTGTATACTGCCACCAAGTGACAGAAACTTGCAATTCTTTACAATTTGGTGCCTTCCCCCCCCCCCCCCCCCTTCCCTCTGTCTGGGTGTAATTGCGACGGAAGGAGTACAGGGACAGGGTGGGGGGGAGCAGGACACCCCCCCCCGGCTAGAAGGGGGTGCAAAGCCCTGCAAAAGACTCTCCTGCCATAAAACAAATCACTTCGCAAAGAACTTTTAGTACCTTTAACATTGAGACGTGTCCCCCTCCCCGCCTTCCCCAGCCCCAAACTTTCCCAAAGCCGTTTGAAACTCCTCACTTACACTTTCGACTAATTCAAGGCGGTTTGGGGGTTGTTTTTGTTATATATATACACACATATTTTATTCCTTTCGTTCCGTGTTCCCGGGGTTTCAATCATCCCAATGTACGCGAACTCATAAAAATAGATAAGGCATATCAACTCGGGAACGGTCTTTTCCCCCCTGAAAATATGAGTGTATTTAAGCAAATCCTGAAATATTAAATTGTTGCTCGATTAAAGACGATGCGAATGTATAAATTCCACAAAGTGCTCAAGAGGTTGTCTCCAAATATATAGTTTAATTCTGCCTAAGTGATCGCCTCTAAAAAAACCATCATTAAGGCAACTATTATTGTTTCCTGAATTATTTTTTTTCCGAGCTACCTATGATTAAATTTCTGCCTTCATATCTGCGACGAATAAAGGATAAAACTGCCTATAGTTAATGACAACAATTCTTCACTCCCGAGTTACCCTTGCAGAACGCAATAACATCCCACTCCTTTCGATTTTTAATCTCTAACACCCCGCGGAAGTAATTGCACCTCCGCGTATCTTTACGTACAGACCTACACCACAGAAGTGCCTGTGGGTGCAGCAAAACGTCACTTTCGAGAATATTACGCCACGAAGTCGTGTCCGTGACGGGTGTGACGTCACGAGCGGCCGCGTCACTTTTTCACTTCTTTTTAATTTTAGGGATTTTAGGGAATATTTTCAATCCAGCACGAAAAAAAGACACTGTTTTAATATATAAATATTAATTAAAAGCTGGAAAGCAGAGATTTCTTTTTGAATTATTTTATATTTTCCAAGGGAAAGTTGCTACCTGCTACCTGAGCAGGTTTTAGCCCGGTTTTAGGGGAAAAAAGCTCTTTTCCTGAATGCGGTTGAATGAAAAATCCCCATTTATTCCTACTTCTAACCAAGGAGCCACCAGGAATGTTTCCGCAGCCGCCAGACACCTCCCTATAAACAAAGCACCGCTCCGCGGGTCTGCATCCCCTTAAAATATGATTTTTAGTCTTATTTTCCTAGGGGTTTTGGGGCTCCTCTTCCCAGCCCTGACGAGATTTATTCCGAAGTGCATTTAATCAGCGAATTAAATACAACCGAGGCGATGTTGCAGGGGAAGGGGGGCCAGGGGGTTCTCTCCCGGCTTTTTTCGCTGCTGTTAACTTTTTGCAACGTGGTTACTTGGTAATTTAAGACCCAGCGGAGTCCCGTTTCCGCGGGGAGATTTCGGTGCTGCCTTCTTTTGTTGGGCTGAGATTCGCCAATAAATCTGGGGAGGAGAAAAATCATGAAATAAATCACCACCCCCCCACCACCCCCCCTCCATTAAAAAACAAGAATATTTGGGAATCAAACCCCTCCACCCGTCGCGATGTAAACGCGGGGGGGGGGGGGAAATAAGGCAAATAAAGGCTTGAAAGGGTCAAAAAGCGCTTTCAAGCCTCGGCAGAAAGAAGAGGGATACATTTCAGAAGTAGGAACAGATTAATTTCTCTTCCCCACACACCTCCCGGCTTCCTGGTTAGCAGACATGTGTTTTGACAATTGCCAGAATTCTCTCTTTTTTTTCCACCCTTCCAACCCCTGCAAACGTGTGCAGCAACGGGGAGGCTCTGCAAGCGAGAAAACCCCCTGTATTTTTTCCCTCCCCCTTTATTATCATTATTATATTCTCTTTTTCTTGAGCGTTGCAACTTGAAGGGAGTCGCCCTGAACTTTTGGTGCACTTTCCCCAAAGCAACTCTGGGAATAAAATGAAGGCAACAAGAACACGTTTAAGGCCATTTCCCTTCACCACGCTATAAAAAAAATATATAAAGAAAGGAAAAAAGAAAAGCTACAAAAAAAGAAAACAATAGGAAAAGGCGAAAGAACGACTCGTCTGGGCAACTCTACGGGCGGTGCGCGGGGTGGTTAATACTCTTCTTTATTCACCTAGGCTAAAAAAGGGGGTTGCTGCCGTTTGCGTTGGGGGGAAAAAACCAGCAAACCCGGCGCTGGTTGTGTTTTTTTGCAGCCTCTTTTCTTGGGGAGGTATAGGGGGAAAGTGGGTGCTGTCGCGAATTATGGCCCTGAGCATCTCGGTGCAGAAAATGCCTTTCAATTATCAAATCAAGCTCCCCGAATAGGCCGCCCTCTCCCCCACGCGGTGTCTGCAGCAAGGAATCAAACTTTAAATAGGCTCCAAAGCTCTGGATAAGGAATATTCAGAGGAAGGAGAGATTTCATCTCCTCTTTTTTTTTAATTAAGAGCTGCTCAGACTCTGACTCCGGGCTTGTAATTACAGAGAATAGAGATGGCTCCAAAACAATGCGAAGCCATTTCAGGCTGGGGAGAGGTAAATAAACCACGAGTTTGTTGTTGTTGTTGCCCTTTTTTCCCCCCTTTTCTTCTTCTCCTTTTTTATGAGGGGTGTTGTTACCCCTATTTTATTTTGGATTTCTTTGATTTTTAAGCCCTATTTCCAGCAAAAAGGAGAGCGATATTTGAAGAGGAAAACCCTGTTGTAAAGAGCAGGGATAAATTCCCAGCGAAAGACCCAAATAAATAATTAGGACTCACGTGTGCCATAAATGTCAAGTTAAAAAAAAAAGGGGGGAAAAAAAAAAAGGAAGGCAAAAGGGAGGGGGGAGGCAGAGATCCCAGATACAAGGTGAAATCAGTTTAAATAAAAAGGCTTTTAATGGCATCGCTTGTATTTACCTCTAAGAGCTTCGAGGATTTAATCAGATGGGAGCGCGCAGCCCCAGGGCCATATGGGGGGATGTGTGTGTGTGTGTGTGTGTGTGTGTATGTATGTATGTATGTATGTATGTGTGTGTGCATGGGCCTTGTACACGCATAGGTGTGGGTATTTTAGGGGTGGGGGGGTCAAGATTAAGGGTCTTCCCCCTTCAGTGCATTGCCAAAGATGCATTTTTACGGCAGTTTACAGCAAAAAAACACTCATCCTGCTTGAATAATTGGAATTTTTAAGGGGGGGGGATAGTGGATCCATACCCCCTGAGCGGGTGAGCACCTCCCACCCCCCTACTATGACACGCGTGGGGGGGATGTGTGTGGAGCCCCATCTCTTGCTCCACGCAGGGATCAGCCTCGAGTGGGCAACGTGGCTGGAAAGGGAAGAAAAGAGGAACCCCCCCACTCCAACCCCCCCGCTGCCAGTAGCGGTGTCTGCAGGCGGTTCAAGGAGGGAGGGGTAAGGGGGGGACACACCGATTTGGATTTGTTTCCTTTCAGTAATTACTGGGGGATAGAAAACACATGTGTTGGGATCGCATTTTTTTTCTTAACCCCCCTTTTTTTTTTTTCCTCTTCTTCCCCTAAATCAGTTCATCAATTCGCAAATTATAGCTGGGAGCGGGGGGGAAGGAAATCTCCCGACACGTTTTTCTTTCTATTTTATCCTCAGCACCCCCCCCCCCCCCCTTCTCTGTGTGGGCATCAGTGGGGGGAGAGGGAAGAAAAAGAAGAGGGAGGGGGAAGAATATAGCTTATGAGTGGTGAATGTTATTTCGGATTTCTATGGGCGCTTTTCTTTTTCTGGGAACAAAGAGCAACTCCTATTAAAGAGCTACTCGAAGACTTGTACATATTTCTACTGCTGTGTAGCACTTTAAATAAAACATCTGTTCTTGCTTCTGCTGATGAGTTTACATAATTGTTTGCAGACCAATTTAACCAGAAAGCGCCCCACATATTCCCTCTACATGTTTTCATGGGGGAAAAAATAAATACCTTTTTGGTAGTGACATAGCGTGATGAAATACTTTCGAGAAATCCCCAAACTGCTAGAAAATATCAATGGGGGGAAAAATAATATATATCCAGTGCATTCAAAACGTGAGGCAATGAGTAAAACACACTTTAATGATGCCTCATTTGTATTTGGGGTGGTTATGCTCTATTTTTGTTTTTCACCCCCCTCCTCTTTCTCTGCCTTTTCTCCCCAGAAACCTGGGTTTCAGCGTGGGGAGAGGATTCTATTTTAAGTTTCTCTACGGCAGCTGGTTTCTGTTCACTATAAATCGACCAGACTTTTAAGACTTGCCCTCTGTTTAGAGAAGTAATAAAACACTTAACTTTCTCGACTCCTAGTCACACGGTTATCACACAGGTCTCTCGATACAACAGCCCCGAGCACCTACACAAAATAGAAAAGAAAAAAGGGAGGGGGGCAAAAAAAATAGTAATAAAAATAAAAATAAGAAATAAAAAGAAAATACTTCCCCACCCCCCAAAGGAGCTTCTCCAGCGACTCCTCCAAACTTTGGCAAGGGAATCAATACCCTTCCATAGGTGCAACTCCCCCCAGCAAAGGTCCAACCCATCCAGCTGTAGCTCCTTTTAATTTACTCGCCAAATTACATCGGGCTGTAAGCAATACATAAGGTAAGACAACACGCCAATAACTGCAAAGCCCTCATCCATTCTCCTTTCCCTCCAGCCCATGTGTTGGACCTTTGCAACAATTTAATATCTGGAAGGAGCCTGCCTGGTCAGTGGTTTCCAAAGAAACCCTGCTCTGAAAGGACTTGGGCTCAGAGGAGAGGTGCCCATGGCTACTTGTTTTACAGCACCCCCTTTGCTCCCCAGCTCTTTCCCCCTCCCCGGGTGGGGGTTTCAAATCTCAGCAGAAAGCAGTAAAAAATCAAAATATTCTTCATAATCCCCCCAGTAATCGCATTTCTTTCTTAGTTTCTTTATTTTCGCCTTTCTTTGACTCCACAAATGCCCGGGCAGGCTCTTGGGAAAGGGGAGAGGGAGAAAAGGGAAACGAAAGCAAACTGAAGTTGGCTTTTTTGGGGAGGGGGAACCGCCTGTAAATCTCCCCCATGCAGATGAGCCTTGTGTCTGCTCCAGGTTGGGCAGCCCTAGGTGGGAGCCAGCGAGGTTCCCATGCTAAAGAAGATGGTGCACACTTCTAGCTCTCCCCTTTTTTGGTTCGAAACTTTATTTTTTCCCCTAGTGACACTCAGGGGAAGCCTTAACGTTATAGAAGATGAATACACGAGCTTTTTTTTTTTCAGTTGTAGTCTCGTTTATGGTTTTATTGCTACCATTGATTACTTTGCTTTGTTACACAGAGGAAAAAGAGCATAAAATCCGTTGGCATCCGGGTTCCTGTTATAGCTGGGGAAAAAAATATACACCCACCCCCCCAACCCTTCTTTGTCAGCTAAAATCTTTTAGGGATACATCGCTAAAAGAAAAAAAAATCAAAAGAATTAAGGCTATTGATTGAGAGGAAGACACACAAATAGCTCTCAGGTTTGGAGTGTGCACCCACAAACCTTCCTCTCCCCAGCCCCCCGCACCCTCCCGTTTAAAATGAAAACGTGGACACGAGGGAGGCTGAAAGAAAACCCCCAGCAACAACAGAGAGGAGGCCAGGGTTTCCCTGCCATAATTGAATTTTTAAATAGCAAGCCACCAGAATGATAAAGATACCTCGCAATATTTACAGATCAGCAGGTATGTTTTACATTTAAGGGGCAATTTATGGCTCTAGATTGAAATTAAAATTAGATTAGCTGTCTTCATTTCAATTAGGTCTAGGTGCAATCTACCCAGAGAAGATAGGGTAGAATCCTCCCTTTCATCTAACTAAATATTTGCAGGAGAAGTTTCCCAATCAGTTGTAAATATCTGCAACTATAAATTGCTGCAAACACCAACACGAGGTTGCGTCCCCAGCCCAGGCTCCCCATTCCAAACAGAAACGCTCTGGTTAATTTTTATTGCTTTTATTCCTTCTTTTTTTTTTTGCTGCTGTTGTAGTTGAAAATGTAAATATCCTCCAGCTTTGAGAATGAACAGGGAAACGTTTGAGGGGAGAAATGTCAAACTCGAGGAGAAATCTAACTTCCAGGCTAACGTGAGTTTGCAAGGTTGGGTGTTGCTTTGCTGGATGTCTTTCTTTCCCCCCTCTCTCCCCTCCCCAAGACACACTTTGGGAAGGCTCTGAAACACGTTATCAATTCAGAAGTCGCCATGTTTTCCCCCCTCTCTTTATGTAATATTTTCTCATCAGGAACACAACCGTTTGATTCCATAATATTGACCAATGCCACATAAGAACAAGAAGGAGAAGGAGAGAAAAAAAAAAACACAACCCAGAGGGTAATTTATGGCTTAATATTCTGTGGACATCTGAGATTTATTACTGTGAATTCTGAGCTATTTTATTACAAGATATTAAGCAAACATTGCTTAAAACAACCCACCCAACACAACAACAACACACACCACAACCCCAAAGCACAAGCCCCATAACGCTCAGACACACAGACGGTGCTTCCAAACCTCAGTGACCATTAGCAGAAAAGGGGGGTGAAGGAGAAAAGGAGGGGGGGGGGAGGGAAAAGTTAAGCCTGGCTTAAGAAATTTGCCCCCCTCCCACACTTTTCCCCCCTTCAGCCACAAGCAGGATCCCCAGCCCAGGAGCGCTCCCCTCCCCACCGCATCCTCCCCATCCCCCGGCGCCCCGGGGGTGCTGGGGGGGGTTTGGGGGTGCAGGACTTACTTTCCATGCCCACTTAGTTTCAACTAGGGAATCAACAGAAGCAAAAGCAATTTTTTCCCTTTTTGACACCCGCCTCCCCATTGGCTCCCCCCGGGTCAGCTGACTTTGTCATTTTGTCTGTCCTGGAGCAGAGCCTTCCCTATAACAATCTAGTTCAGACTACAAACTGGAGACAGAAATAAATATTAAAGAAATCACACAGCCAGGTGTAGAGGACGATATGAATTCCTATTTTACAAACCCATCTTTATCCTGCCATCTAACCAGTGGCCAAGAGGTGCTTCCCAACGTAGCCCTCAATTCAACTGCCTATGACCCTGTCAGGCATTTTTCTACTTATGGAGCAGCCGTTGCTCAAAACCGGATTTATTCTTCTCCTTTTTATTCACCGCAAGATAATGTTGTGTTTAGCTCCAGCCGAGGACCTTATGACTATGGATCTAATGCTTTTTACCAAGAAAAAGACATGCTTTCTAGCTGCAGGCAAAATTCTATGGGACATAATACACAGACATCAATCGCACAGGATTTTACCAGTGACCAAAACAGGAACACTTCGCAAGAACAAAAAACTAGCATTCAAATATACCCATGGATGCAGCGTATGAACTCCCACAGTGGTAAGTTTTACAGCTCGGAGATATAAATTAAATAAACTGAACCATCTTTACGACCTTCTCCCTAGCAGAACAGGCTGAGCGACTTTTTATGGCCCCATAAAAACAATAATATAGCTCCTTCACAGTTGCAGCTACAGGCCTTTTATTTGTTAAGTTGTTGCAAGCAAATATGGCTTGTTATGCTCTTTCTAATTAAAAGACTTCGAGAGTGTAAAATATCTATAATAAAGTGCAGCGAGCTCTGCTCGGGAGTTAAGCACAAAATATTACCGGGGTAAAAATAAGTTTTAATGGATTAGCGGGGTAAAAATAAGTTTTAATGACGGGTGCGGGCAGTGCGGCGGTGGCGGGGTCCCCGCACGAAGTGGGGCCGGGGGGAGCTCCCCCATCCCCCCCCCAAATCTTCCAATTGGCAGGAATAATGTGGGAAAAAGAAAAGGGGTGGGGGGGAAGGGTGTTGGAGCAGCATCCCGGGAGAAAATGACCCGGGAGAAAAGGCTGCGTTTATTTAATTGGAAAAAAAAGAGAGATATTTAATATTTTTTTATAGTGGGGGGGTGCTGGGAAAAGGGCAGGCGGGTGGGGGGGGGAGGGGGAGCGGGGCGGGCGCGGGGCTGCGCAGGGGCGGAGGGGTTGCGCGGGTGCGGGGTGTTTTTCCGCCCCCCTCCGCGTTCTCCCGGGCTGACGATTTTTAGTCTGTTTTGTCTCGGCATCCCTAGGAGTGGGCTACGGGGCCGACCGCCGGCGGGGCCGCCAGATTTATTCCCGTTATCAAACCTTGGAGCTGGAGAAGGAATTTCACTTCAACCGGTACCTGACCCGGCGAAGGCGGATCGAGATCGCCAACGCTCTGTGCCTGACGGAGCGGCAGATTAAAATCTGGTTCCAAAACCGGAGGATGAAATGGAAAAAAGAAAGTAATTTGAGTTCAACCCTCTCCGGGGCGGGGGGGGGGGCCGCCGCCGCCGCCGCCGACAGCTTGGCCAAGGAGGAGAAGCGAGAAGAGACAGAGGAGGAGAAGCAGAAGGAGTGAAAAAGTGACAGCTCGGCGGCAGGACCCCCCCTCTCCAACCCCCCCTCCAGACCCGTATTTATCACTGGCACAATGTTTGGCTACGTTAAAGAAAAAAAAAAAAAAAGCAGGAAAAAGAAAAAAAAAAAAAGGAAAAAAGAGAAAAATTATTAAAAAAATAATAATAATTGGGGGGGGTGTGAAAAAATTAAGGTCTAAGGTGGAAATGTGGACACCCCCCCTCGCTACACAGCCCCCTCCCAGTGACCCCATCCCCCGCACACCCATCTCGCCATCGCCTATTTATCTATCTCGGGATAAGACTGTTTCAAGCCGCACACACTCCACACACCCCTTCTCCTCCTCCTCCTCCTCTCCCATCCCTTCCTCCCCCCCCTCAAAAAAAATTGGGCATCCACCCTCCGCTGCGCCGGGTCGGCCCCTGCCCAGTCGCTTCTCCTCCCCCCCAGGCAGAGCAGCTCTTCCTCCCCTGGTGAAAAATCAGATTTTCCCTGCCAAAAGCTCCTTCCACTTAAATATCGCATTTTCAAGAGCATCCTCCTTGTATTTAAGCAGATACCTGGGCTCATCGCTGCATACTACAAACTGTGACAGTTTCTGTGTGAATATTTTTAACTGTGTTTGTGGTACCTGTATTTATATTTATGTTTAGCACTGTAATGTTCCACGGTATAAAGTGAATGGAGTTCTATAGCGGTAGAAAAGGAAGAAAAAAAATAATAAAGGAATAATAAAAGAGACAAAAAAAAAAAAAAAAAAGAGAATTAAATCAATTCTTGTGTTACACCCTCATGTATAAAGGTCATGTCCAGAGGACTATGTTGAGTATTTAATAAAATCTGAATATTATTTTTAAAGTTTATAGAATGGCCTCTGAGCTTCAGTCGAAACCTTGCGTGTTGATAACAGCCTGTTAGAAAGTTCACTTATCTTCTGTGTGTTGTTCCTGAAAAAGAAAGCATCAGCTCCCTCTCTCCTTCTCCTCCCTCCTTCGTCCCTCTCTCTTTCAAGAGTATTCCCCCAAAAAAAAGAAAGAAAAAGGGGGGGGGGGGGGAAATACATTTTGCTTTGTCTCCTTGAACTGGTCTTGTTACTGTATTGTTCGGTGGCATCAGGAATCTATGCCATACCTCTCGCTTCATGATTAAAAATGGATTTCCAAAGTTCAAACCAGTATATATTTCTTATTGCACCCTCCTCAGTCAAACACCAGGTCAAAGGTTCTGCTTCTTTTTATTATGGCTATTTTGATTTCATTTGAGCTCTACGCAGCTGAGATTTCCCCCAGCTCTGCGGAAGGACCCACATCTCCTCCCCCCCCCCCACCTCCTTCCTCTCCCCCGACTGATTTCGACCCAATAAACCTTTCCAGGGAGGGGGGGGAAGTCACTTTAATCCAGAAAGTCATCCTTAGGAGGACGGGAATTGTGGATATAACGCTGCGAAACAAACCCTGCTGCTGTGGATCGCAGGCTCGGATAAACCATTGCGAAGGCTGGATGAAAGAAATCTGCATTTTTCTCGCCTCTTTGTCACTGCTCTCATATTTACTGGGCTGTTCAATAGGTAGCGCATAGCCAGGGGTGATATTTCCCTGGAAGCAACTTAGTTCCCTTCGAGATATTTTTAATGAAACAACCAGGATTTGGTGTTAAGTGGCCATAACCAGGAAAAAAAAAATAATAAGAAAGGAGAAAGAAAGAAAAAAAAAAAGAAGGAAAAAAACCCCCAACAACAACAAAAAAGCAGCCTGGGGAGGTTTTTCAGCCCATCCTTTGCTCGTCTCCAGCCTGGAATGTGCAGGCGATTTTTGCAAGGCGCAGGAAAGACGGCAAAAAACCCTCATAAAATGTCTGTTGAAAGGGAAGAAAACAAGCAAACAGCACCAACGAGCAGCAGCCAAGAGCGTTTTGCAAGAGGGTAACGACTTGGGCAGGGAGCAGGAGGCTCCCCGGGTGTAAACCAGTTGGAATGAAAGGAAAAAAAGACAAAAAATGGGAAAAAAAAAAGACAAACTTAAACATATCTCCAGAGCCACACGTATGTAATTCAGCGCCTATAGCAAGGAGGAAGGCGATATGTAACACCCATCGCATTCAAGACATTCTCTGGCTGGTGAATGGAGACGGAATAGAAAGAAACCGCGCTCAGGTCCGCGGGGCAAAGCGCAGAGCGGTCTGGGGGGGGGGGCCGTCCTCCCTTCACCCCCCCTTACCCCCTCCCCAATCCGCAGCAGAAGGGAGGGCTGGAAATTCAGATTTGAAGGTATTTATTTCCCCTCCGCCGTGCCCTTTGAAGAGAGGGGCTGGTTTCTCCAGGCAGCAGCAGACAAGGAAGATCCAGGCTTCTGGCAGCAATAAATCGCCCAAAAAAGAAGGGGGGGGGAAAGGTAACAGGAATGTAAACTTTGGCGCATCCAAGAAGCAGCCCCTGCGGAACCCTCGGGAGCGTCCCGGCCGCCACCGTGCCCCAAAACCTCGGCAAACAGCGCGGGGATTGCGCTGCCTCCTGCCCAGCCAGCGGTTGAGAACTAAAATCATTTAAAATATAAGGAATTCGAGATGCCGCGGAGGGAACGCGCTGCTGCTGCCTCCCCTCCTGGCTGCACCACCGAAAAGAGACGCAAAAATAAACGAAAACACCAAAAAAAAGGGGGGGTTATTTTCCTTTACAGATGCTATTTTGAGACGGAAGAAGCGCGCAAAAACGCGCGCAGGAATCACAGGCTATTTAAAAAGGGTTTGAAAATCGCGGAGAGTTGCGCCGAGAGAGCTCGGAGGCAGCCTGCGCGCTGCACCCCACCTTCCTCTCCCCCCCCGCCAACCACCCTCCCTCCCTCCGCGGGGGGCGCGGAGCGGTGCGGTGCCGCGGAGCAGCGCTAGGTGCCGCTGCCGCCTCGCCGTCCCGCGGCGCGCTCCGCCCGCGCTCCCCCGCGCACCCCCGGCGCCTTCCGCGGGCGCCCATCGATAACCCGCCCCGGGGTCATCACGGGAAATGGATGAGTGGCCGGCGCCGTCACGTGATGCCACTTAAATATCCCATATTTGGGCAGCGCGGAGAGAAGGGAGGGGGGGGGTGTGAAAAAAAAAGAAGGGAAGAATCCCCCCACCTATAAATTCTGCACTTTAGGAGGAACAAAAAACGCGGCCCCCCCACCCCTGAACTTCAAAGGGCCACAAATCACCCTAAATCAAAGCGGTCGGAAAAAAAAAAAAAGAGGAAAAAAGGGGGGGGGGGGGGAGAGAAAAAAAAAAAAAAAGGAAAAAGAAAAAGAGGGGAAAAAAGAGAAAAAAAAAGAGGGGAAAAAAGAGGAAAGAGTGAAAAAAAGGATTACAAAAAGGACGAAAAAAGAGAGAGGGGGGAAAAGAGGGAAAAAAGGAAGGAGAAGAGAAGGGGAAAGAGAAGAAAAAGGAAAAAAGAGGGGGGAAAAAGGAGGAAAAAAGATAAAAGAAAAAAAGGAGAGGAAAAGAAGGGGAAAAGAGAAAAAAACACAGAAGAAAAAAGGAAGAAAAAATTAAAAAGAGGAAAAAAAAAGGAGAAAAAAAAGAGGAAAAGAAGAGGGAAAAGATCCCCCTCTCCAAATTCCCCCCCCCTTTTTTATTATATCTTTTGCCTCCCCTCCTCCGCCATGAGTTCTTACGTCGCCAATTCGTTTTATAAGCAAAGTCCCCCCGTTCCTGCCTATGCCATGCAAAGTTATGGAAATTATGGAAGTGTGCCGGGGGTCCCGCCGCCCAGGTACCGCGGCAGCGGCTCGGACCCGAGCATCGCCCTCCCCTCCGCCGGGGCTGCCGCCTCCCTGGGCTCGGACATGTCTGCAGCCCCCCGAGCTAACCCCGAGCGACCTTCTTGCACGGTCATGGGTTCTTCAGGGCATCCTTTAGCCAGAGACGACCAAGCATCCCTAAATCCCGGGATTTACAACCAGAAGAGCGCTAACCCGGCGCTGGAGGAGAGATCTAAGAGCTCGGGTGAAATCAAAGCCGAGCCGGTGCAAACAGCACAACAAGGAGGACCCCAACTGCAGCAGCACCAACCTCCACAAATCTACCCCTGGATGACCAAACTGCACATGAGCCATGGTAAAACTTTCACTTCTTGATTTTTTGTTTCACAGGATCTTTTTTTTTCTCTTTTTTTTTCCCCCCCTTTTTTTTTTTTCCTTGCCTTGGGTTTTTATAGGCCATACGGGGCAAATAATAAAAAACCTGAGGTCGTAAATTTTACGACTAAGGCATCAATTGCTCGTAAAACTGTCCACTAAAAGGCTTAGAGGCTATATACGCCCAAATTTATGACGGCATAATTGGATCATAGAAACAAAACGTGTATAAAAGGCAATATTCCATTTTTTTTGGGAAGGGGGGGTTAAAAATAACTGGAAATACACATGTTCTTTGAGGGTGAGCTTTGATAAAAGAGACACCAGAAGCGAAGGTGAAGGGAAAGCCTGGAGAGATTTTCCCCCTTCACCTTCCCAGGGCTGCGAGGTTGGGGGGGGGAATAAAAAGACAAGATCCCCAAGAAAAGATATTTCCCTCCTTTGTGCACTTCCTTGTTGTTCGAGAGGAAACAGGTTCACTTCTGGCTCATCTACATGCGTTTGATCTGAGCTTTGAAGGGGAAAGGGGAAGACTTGGGAAGCTGAAGGTGTTGGGGGATGAAGGATTTCAGGCTACTTCGCTCCCTGCGTGCCCGCAGCAAACTTCTGTATCTTCTAGATTTGTAACCGGGTTTTGCCGTATAAAGAAACCATAATAAACCAATTTAAAATCTACCCCAAATCGCTTTGGTTTTCCATGCGGTGTCTGCCCTTTATTCTTATGTCTTTTCCCCCCTCAGAAACGGATGGGAAACGCTCCCGCACCAGCTACACCCGCTACCAAACTCTGGAACTAGAGAAAGAGTTTCATTTTAACAGATACCTGACGCGGCGGAGGCGCATTGAGATCGCCAACAACCTCTGCCTGAACGAGAGACAAATCAAAATCTGGTTTCAAAACCGGAGGATGAAGTGGAAGAAAGATTCCAAGTTGAAAAGCAAAGAGGCTCTTTAGGTGGGATTGCAGAAGATGGGGGGGGGGGTCCCCTGCTTTGATTTGATTCGGTTTTTCCCTTGTTGATGCTTTCCCCCCTCCCTTTCCCATCGCTTCTGGTGGAAGCTATCTTGAGGAAACTTTGATTTTTGGGGTGGGGAGGGAGGGAGCTGCTGTTGGACTCTGGTCCTTACCCTCACGCATCCCTCAGACAAAGGAGATCTCTTATTAGTATGCAAAAATGGGGGGGGGGAAACTCCAACCCCGCTGTTAGCTTCATGCAAAGATTTAGTGTATGGCTCCTTAGGTTGCTACTAAGTGTCCTAACCTGTGCGCTGGTTTTTGGGGGGAAATTGCCAAGAAAAGGACAAAATAACCAGAAAGCTTAAAGAGGAATCCGCGGGGAAGCTGGTGATGTTCTCTCAGCTCTAAAAATCACGATATTCAGAGGGAAAGTGAAAAAAGAGCTGATGAAAAAGGGCAGAAAAGGGGAAATAAGAAGGGGGGGGAGAGATAAAAAGCCCTAAACCCGGTGAGTTTTGTAAAGTCCCGGCTTCGCTCTCTGCTCGCCCTGATGGGAGAGGGAAACTGCTGGTCTCTTTGCGGGGAACTGCGCAGGGAAGATGCTCTGGCCCTTGGTTTTACCCTCTCTGCTCGGGAGGGGAAGTATTGACCCTGGCTGAGACTGGGAACCCCTAAAACGCATCTCTGAACCCCGCAAAGGGGCCGGGGGGGGGTGCGTTTGCGCTTCCCTTGGAATGCGGATGGCATCGTTTTATTACTATTTGCATATAAAAGAAATGAATAGATTTAGGAGGGGGCTAAGGGGGGGGGGGGGGACGACGACACACACTGATTTGCACGGATCCTCTGAAATCTCCAGGCAGGAAAATGCAGCATGGGGGGGGGGGAGGTTGGAGGGAGGGGGTTGAGGGGGGGGAGGGAAAAACCCCAACCCTCTGGACTTCATATTATTGTGTATTTATTTGTTGCGTAATTCATGTGGATTTGCTAAATGCTAAGCTCTATAATTAAACGAGAAACCAAACCCACCCAAGGCGAACCCCGATTTGTCCATCTCTGTCTAAATTCAGTCCACCGCAGGAACCTCTTTTCCTTCTGACCCTCCCCAATGGTGTACGCCGTATATTTATGAGTTGTCGTTTCGTCTGTGAAAGGGCGATGAAACTTCTATTTTGGTCATATGGAATAAATGGTGAATACTCCAAAAGTCGGGCAGAGATTTCTGTGCTCCTTGCCCTGCCTTGGGGCAGCTTTCTTTGGGCAAAGTATTGCTTTTAAAACGTTATCATTTAGTGCTTTTAAAGCAAAGCAGCTTCCAGGGAGGGGGAAGGGATGCTTTAGCTTAGAGCATCCTTCTCCTTCCACCCTGGAAAAGGTAGCTGCTGCTTTTCCTATTTCCCAGAGTATGGGAAAAGGGGGGAAAAGGGGATTTAATTATAGTGCTGGCTGGGCCCTGAGGAAGGTGAGCTGCTCCCTGTCCCAGCTCGGACTTGTCTATCTTCCTTTATTTAGCTGAGGGTTTCCATTCCAGACTGGGCTGCTCGCATGGCAGACGGCATTTTAATCGGAATATCGGATTTAAATGACCTTCTCTCCTTGCTTCTCTCCCTTCCCCCTCTCTCTTCTCCCCAATATTTGAGATAAAATCACTTTTGCCCCCCAAATCTTCCACCCGCTACCGGTTGGGCAGCACCTGAATGTGGGGAGGAGGTCCCAGCGCTTGACTGGAGGTGACTGGGGTGGGGGTCTCTATTGGGTGATGGCACCAGGCCCTGTTGACCCCACTCATCTAGAAGGGAGCAGCCCTTAAGGAGGCTGCAGGGGGGGAAGAGGGGCTGCACCCCTCTTCTTGGCTTTTAAATATATCTATATTGCTTTTTACGATCTACATATATTATATTATTTAATATAAATTATATTTTATTTTAATATAGCATTATGTATTATTTCATATACTATTTATATATTTTTATATCTAATTTTAGAAATATATCTTAGTTTATATATATTAATATAGATACGTATCTATTATTTTCTGTCTCTGCTAAGGTGGAGGGGCCTAATGCGGAACACATGGGCTTTACCTCTGGGACGGAAACACGCTTCCATAGGGTATCCATACATCCCGGGAGCTAACACTTGGGTCCATATGGACTCCTCCATACCTACAGCCATATGGCAGAGGCGCGGGGCTGAGGAAAATAAAGCAACCCAAACCACACAAAAAAACCCATCGTGGAGGGTCTGAAGGAGGAGGAGGAAGAGGAAGAGGGTGGGGGGACCCCCTCCGAACCCACTCATGTACCGAGAGGTGCGTCTATGGTGTCTCTACGAGCTGAGATTTGCATAGGGCTCAACCTATATGTTCTTTTTCCCAGACATGCGGGATGGCTCCTCCCGTGTCTCGCAGCTATTTACAGGCGAAAACAAACGCCGGGAGAAGCCAATAAGCTCCATAAAACTTTATAGGGATTTCCTTTACACACGGGAAACAACGGAACAATTTCCTGACCCGGCAAAACAAAAGTTTGCTGCTGCCAGCAGCGGCTCGGGGGCTTTTAGGGGTACAATTAGCACAGCGTGCTCAAGTGGGGCACCCCTCCCAGCTCCGGGGGCTTCATTTAATCCTTATGACGGTTGGTATCCGTGGGTTGATGAGGGTCTGGTTGTTTGGCGAGTTGCGAGCTGTAAAGATATTTCAGTGGAGTGTCGCTTAACAGCAAAAAACCCCCTCTTTTTCACTCTTTTTTCCCCCTTCTCAACTGTCATTTGGGGTAAAAGAGTGCAAAACCAAGCAAGGTTCCCCTCGCGTGTTCCTCTGCTGCCTGTAAGCGAGTGGTTGCCCACTCGCGGAGGGCCTGGCGTGATTTCAGGCGGGCTGGGGAACCATCCCAATCATCTCTTCTTTTTATTATCATTATCTATATTCCGGGTTTTATTTCTTCCCCACGCTGTGTAAATCTCTTGCCTGGTTGCTCAGGCACAAAACCCTCTTGGCGTGTGCTGGTAATTGCTCGTTATTCCGTTCAATTTTCTCTTAAGCAACGTCTTCCCTTCCCTCTCCCCGGGATTATTGCAGCGTCTCTGGGTTATTATCTTTGATTCTGATTACATTTCGCACTCTAACACCTTTTTCCTTCGCCTTTTTCACCGCGAAGCTGTCAAGGCAGCTCGGGGTTGTCAAGGCGAGGGTTAACCAGCTCCAGACCACGCGTGTTTTAGCTGCCAGAGCAAGGGGGAAAACCCCAAAACAGCCCCAAAACATTCCCTAAACCCCCACCTTAAACCTCAAACTTCCACGTTTCCACCCTGCGGAGCGGAGTGTGGCTACTTATGATTAATTGCGGGCTTCTCCTGCCCCGGGAAGGGGGGAGAGAGGGGTCGGGGGGGTCTCTGAACCCCTCACCCCCCTCTCCTCTAAGGGGCATTTATCTGGGGGGTGCTGGGTGTCTGGTGCGTCTTGTTGCTGGTGCTGGCTGGCTGGGATTTGCCTTTTGATTTCCCCTCTCGGCTGCTCGATCCCTTCCCAAAGACTCAAGAAGGAAATAGAAAAGGACTTACCTTGCCCCGTCATCCGTGTCAACCCCGTGAGAACTTAAAATGGCCCAAAAAAAAACAACAAACCAACCAAAGTTCCTTTATATGTATGTATATATGTAAAAAATCCAAGATATTACTTTGTTTTCCTTTGTTTTTCATTGGTTTTTTGGCTCGAGAAAAGCAAAGCTCTTTTAGTTTCACCGAGAACATCAGAACATTAGCAGAAATACTCATGCCTTCTATGTGAATTTAGTAGTTTAAAACTTTTGAAGGTTATTTATGTGGATGGCCCTAAGCAAAAGCCCTGAATGGCTCTCAGGGAGCACGTGATGTCATTAAACTAAGTTTTATGGTTTGGGGGAGCTGACAAACCCACAATATATTTACATCATATATAATCTTAACTGTCCACCATCGCAGCTGCTAGAGCTGTTTAATGCTGGGACAGTGGGACAAGGCGCTTAGTGCGGAGCGCGGCGGCCGGAGCAGCACCTCCCGCGTAAGTTTGCTTCTTCCTAACTCTCCTTTTATTCTCTTTCTTTTTTTCCACCTATTTTAGTGATTTCCATTTCTCAGCCTCTCTTAGGAAACCTTTCTGAAATCCCCTTTTTGCGTGGGAAAACGGCGAGAAGGGGGGGGGGGGGGGGGCCCGGGGGGGGGTTGCGTGCGAGCTGGAATGTGAATTTTCCAAAGGGGAATGCTGCAGGCGAGGATCTTATCCTACAGCAATCTGCGCTTCCCCCCCTCCCTGCATCCTCGCATCCCCAGGGCTGCTGGAGAGGAGATAAGGCCAAGGCGAATCTATGTATTACTGGTTTGGCTGGTAACCCACTCATCCCTATCCGCGGCCCCTTCCCCTCAGGATACAGCCTAAGGGTAGGCTGGGAGCATCCCTAAGTTTCATTCCTGAGTTGTTTGTTGGGATGGGGTTTTTTTTGGGGGGGGGGGGGGCTTATTTGTGTTTGGGGATAGTTGGGATTTGCAATGGGAAGAAGGGAAAAGGAAATGAATAACTTAAATAAATATGAAGGGGGAGACAGAAACGGTCCATGGAGAGGGAAGGGGCCTGCGCGGGGTGGGGAGGGGCAGGCAGGTGAATGGGAGGAATGGTGGCTCCGTGCGGGACCCTACGACACTAGTGGGGGGACCCTATGATGGGAGGAAGGGGGTCTGTGAAGAAGTGGATTCCCCCCATCGCCTTAAGGGAGGTGGTGGTGAAGTGGGGGTGTTTCAAGTTGGGGGTCATGCATGGGAAAGGGGCATCTCGCTGGTCTATGTGGCAGTTGGAGTGGGGGACCCCCTCCAGGGACCCCCTTGGGGTGCTGGGACACCCACCTTGTACCCCGGGAGGGCCTTCAAGATCAAACCTCCCCAAGGAACTGGGTTGAGGGAGGCAATAGGGGAGTGCAACTGGCTGAGAACGGGGGGGGGGTTGGCCTCATTCTCTGGCTCCCACCCCAGAGTGTCCCCCATGAGGAGGGTGACCCATTGGAAACAATGGGGCACCCCCTCCCCATCCCATCTAGACAATTGCCAGGCCTCTATTGTTCTCCTAGGGGTGAAGAGATGCTTAGCTTTGTGGGCCCCCCCATTCCACAAGGCCTCATCCTGGTGTTATCCCAGGCCTGGTATTTAGGGGGGATGCTCCTAGGTGGGGGGACACAGGAGTTGTATTTGGGGGGGGCAGCACAGGGAGCAGAGGCTGCAGATTCTCACTGTGACACGAGGTGTCTGGAGGGAATTACACTCAGGAAAGCACATGCATATACATCCATGCACAAGCACACCCATGTATGTGTGCACATGTGTGTGCACACAGGCCAGCATGCGAATGTACCCACATAGGCATGGACACATGTGCAAATGCACACGCGTGTGCCCATCTATGCAACACACAGCAGGCATGTGAATGCACACACATGTACTCACAAGCGCGTGTGCACACACAAGGCCTTTCGCACATGCAAACAGCCGCATATCCATGTGTGCAAACTCCTTTGTGGGTGCTGGGGAGGGGGTTGTGGGTGCTGAGGGGACTAAACCCATCCCAGCAGCTTCTTTGCAGGGACGGGGACCCCCTTGCAGCCAGGGCTGGATCCCCCCTCTGCACCTCAGGGATCTTGGGGTGCTGTGCCCCACTGTGCAGGCACAACCTTTGGGGATAGGATGAAGTAAGAGACAATGACATAGTGAAACACCGCAGGACCCCCAAATCCTTTCCTCTTCAGAGCCTTCAGGGGCTCAATGTCCCCCCCCAAAAAACAGGCAGCAGCCCTGAGGCAGCCCCTTGGGACCTGTGCTCCTTTTGGCAGGGGATTTAAGCCCCTTCTCCAAGTGCTTTATTCAGGGACCCTCATTTGAGGGTGTCTGGGGGGTTTTTGCTGTGGTCAGAGGGAGGGTGCCAGTGATTTGGTGTGGGGGGGAGGCCGCTGTTCTGCAGAGGCCCTGTGACCCCCCCCAGCCCTTACTGTCCTGTTTAACACCCCACTGTTGGCACGAGGGCCAGGGTCGTGTTTTAGTCTCCATCACAGAGATGGAGATTAATTTTTCCCCTCAATCCCACTGGGAATGTGCTCCCCAACCCCCCCCAGCTGATCCATCTACCTAAGCCCTATAGAGCGATAGGGATCTATAGGGCTCTATAGGGCCCTGTATCATGAGAAATCACCAGTATTTTGTTCACATCCCCCCACCGAGCAGCAAGATGTCCCCACGATGGTGGGATAACAACACTGTTCCTAGTTCAGGGCTCTTGGGGGGAGGGGGGGTCCCTGGGGTCTTAGCATCCTCTTCTTGCCCCCCCCCCTCCCGGGATTGTGCAGGTCCTTCGGGCTTGGAAAAGGGGAAAATGTTAAAAATTAGACTGATCCCATTTATTAAGGCGTTAACAGTGGAAAACGTGCAAAAAAATCGGGCAGCTCCAAGCCTGTGGAGCTGGGAACACGCAGAGGTTTTGGGGATCCCCTGGAACCTCTGGATCTCATCATCCCATGACCCCAAACCCCACGGAAAGTCCTTGCAAGGCTCATTTAAATAACGTGCTTTGGGATAACCCGAAATCGCTCAAAACCTGGAAGCATCCAAACGGGAAGAAGGGATTTGGGGGGACCCCAAGAGCTGGCTGGAGGTGAAGGGGGTGCTCTCCTGCGTGTGTCGAGGCTGGTTGTGACAGAAACACGGGGGGGAACACCACGGAATTGGAGAGAAAGAAGAAAGTTCTTGGCGTCCGATGTAGAACTCGGCTTTTTCTTTCCCCTCCGACCTCTTCCTCCCGGTGATGGATGTTGGGGCATGAAAAATAAATGCCGGGTTGGAGCCTTTTAATCCGGATATTTCGAGTTTTTCGCTCAGATATCATTTAATTGGAATGTGGAGGCTGCTCGCGTTCCTGTGTGTGACCGGGAATATCCATAATATCCATCCCCAGCCCTCCGTTGTGTGAATGACAAGATTAAAACAATGCAGCGTTGATAAGAAACTGCCCTTTGTAACAGGAAAAAGCATTTTCTGCATAATTGGACGGGAGAAACAAATAATAAAGTCCAGAGAATGACTCTGGGGAATAGAATTTCCCCGCATCCAGCTGGGTGCAGGGAAAAATAGGGATTATTGGAGGGTGGACGGAGGAAATCCGGCTGGAATAGGTGCAACCCGACGTTTCCATCCCATCCTCTGGGGTTTTTTGTCTTCTGCCCGAGGTGGGGAAGAGAGTTTCTGCCCATCACCTTCCATTTTCCCCCGGCCTGTCCCTGCAGATCCTATTGATGGATTGATTTTATTGATTTATTATCCACTCCTCCGAGCGCGTTGCTATCAAATGATGTTTTGAGCTGGGTTTTCCCGGTCAAGAGTTGAATCCCGAGTTATCGATTTCTATTTTGTTCCCCTCCCTTTTCCTCCCCCCCCCCCCCTTGGTTTGCGATTTTTCTCTTCCCTGGCAGACGCGATCCCTTTTCCCAACAGGAACTGGGAATATCCATCCTCCCCATCCACCTTCCCTGCTTTCAGGAAGAAAGAAAACAAACACCCCAATCACTTTCCTTCTGGACACATCCTTTATTATGGCCTTATCCCAACACTTCCCTCCTCTTTACAGCCAAAGCAACACAGTTTGACCAGGAATTAAATACACCCCAATTCATTTCCATCTAGATAGTATTTATTGGACCTTCTCTTCCTCCTTGGTCTGTGGCTGTGTGCGTATGGATATTCCCCACACCGGGATGCAGTGCCTGGATGGGTGTGGATGGGTCTGGATGTATGGATGCGCGGTCCAGGAGGGGGGCACACAGACACACGCACTTACATAAACAGACACCGAGATATTTGAATGTTTTCTTGGCACTTAGCAGATTCCTCTGATTCCCTCTCAGCAGTAAAGTAATCACCAGGGAAGGGAGAGCGGCTACTGTTGACCTCCGGTATTTATTCACGCCCAGGGCAGGAATGGAGTTTGCTGGAGTTAGTTTGGGAAAGGGGGGGAGGGAGGGGGGGGCTCTTCTCGCTTGGAAAAAAAAACATTTTATTTCCCGTAGGTTTAGGAAAAATAAATAAACAGGACTCGGAGGAGTCAGCAGCGTGAGGCTGAGGCTGGCTTTGGCTTCAATAGAAGTGATTTTGGTTGCAAGACACTTCCCATCTCCTCCAACGTGCACTGGGGGTGGCAGGGGGCAAGGGGGATCTGTTGGGGGAGGAAAACAGGGACACCCCGATCCACCAGACTCCGGCAACAAACAGTAGGGGTGTCGTCGCTGCCAGACTCGGGGGCTTGGCGAGTGCACCTCGATCCCTGAGTTCGTTTATTCCACCTTTTCTTCTTCTTTTCCTTCCTTCCTTTTCCTTCTTTCATTTTCCTTCCTTCCTTCCTTCCTCCCTCCCATCCATCCATCCATCCATCCATCCATCCATCCATCTCTCTTCTTCCTCTCATCCCTTCTCATGCCTCTCCCCCCAGACTCTGCTCCCCCCCCCCCCCAACAGAAAGTTCCCCACTGGAGCCCTCCAAATCCTCCCCATTCCCTGAATCCTGGTATTATTTTGAAGGCCTTTCTGACCACCACCCCCGCCCCAATCCCCCCGACCCTCCAGCAGATTCGTCCTCGGTATGGACCTGAGCGGGACCACAGCTTGGGGGGACCAAAAATGGGGGGGCCACAGCTTTTAAGCCTCTGAAAAGCTCGATCCTTCCTCTCCTTTGGAGAAGGGGGGGCCGTCCCTCTATTAGAGACCTCATTAAGGGGGTGCAGGCTGAGCTTGATGAGTTCCTGTAAGTAATAGCAGCGTAGCTCGTGTGTTCCCCCTCGGTACTCCCCGGTACTCCAGAGGGAGAACTCTGCACCCTTCACTGGGATCCAGCATCCAACAGAACACCCCACTTCCCCCCGATTTCACCCCCAATTTGGGATCTAAGGGATTTTGGGATCCCCTCCCCCCTAAAAAAGAGCCACCCCGAGTGCTAAGAGAGATTTTGGGGGAGCCCTGAGGGGTTTCTCAGGGCTAAGTATCCCCTCTCCCCCTTTCCCTCTTGGCGGGGGATTCTTCTCCCTCTGGAGCTCATAGGTGGGGTTTGAAATGGGGGGAGCAATTGAGGGCTTGGGCTTGTGTGTGTCCGAACAAAAAATCCCTTTTTCCTGCTGGTTTTCCTTTCCTGTTTTCCTTACTTTTCCTGTTTTCCTTTCCTTTCCCTTTTCACTTGATAAAGCCTTGGGAAATGGGGGAAAGATTTACCTGCAGACTCAAGCTGACACCTCCCATCTGTGTCCGCTCCTCTCCGGTACCTGGCTCTTGTCGACATTAATTCTCTGTCATATAGTGGCGAAATAAGAAGCTTTAAAACCTCTGCTGGGTCATGGAGCATGGGGAGGGGGGGAGGAAGCGGAGTATGAACCAACCTGTGTTTTATGGGGAGCTTTCAGCGGGCGGCACGAACGCCTCATCCTTCACTTCAGCCCCGAGCGCGAGGTTTCAGGTCAGATCTGGGACTTCAAAGAAGGATTTTGGGGGTGAGCTGCGGTTTGCCCAGGCTGCTCCTTGCAGCGACCCTCACCGTGCCCTCTGGGTTTTGCCCTTTCCCTCTTTCCTCCCCTCCGCCCCCCCCCCCCCCCAAATCAGTTCACCTTTCCCAGTTTTCCCAGAAAATCTAAAGGATCGGAGGCACCTTCAGCGTTGGGAAAAGGCGATTTTCCTCCCCAGACCTGTACGGCCCAGGCTGGCGGGCCGCGATTTTTCCGCTTTTTGCCCCCTTTTTTTCCTTCTTTCTTTGTAAAAAATCCCCCTTTTCCCCTTTTTTTTTATTCCCCCTTTTCCCTTTCTCTTCTCTTTTTTTCTTCAGGGAAGCAGCCGACTTCTTATCAGGTCGGGATTGATGCTGCCGGCCTCCTTCTCTATATCATCCCCACGGCTCCTCTTGTTCCAGCCCGGCTCCCTTTGCTCCGGGGGCCGTGAGTGATGGCTCCCACAGCTCCCCATGCCTCCAGAATCCTAATAACCCCTCCGAGGAAGGGGGGGACCCCTCTCTCCCTATTTTCCTAGCAGGAATTTTTAGGGATACCCCCTAAAATCCCACCCCGGGGCTCGCTTTTTCCCAGCTCCTGTTGCTGGAAGCCCCCGCGGAAGCCAGGAAACGTTTTTATTAAAAGGTTTTGATGGATTCGCCTTGGGGATTAACTAAGATAATAGTTTATTGCACTGCGAAAGATTAAACTGAAAGTACCCTGGTGAAAGAAAAAGGATAAATAAACATTAAAGGGAGCGGGGAGCATCTTTTCCAAGCATTAAATCCCGTGTTTCCCACCTTAACAAGGGTCCCCCAGCTCCAGGGTGTAAGCGCAGCCTTCCTGGGGCATCATTACTGTTGTTATTATTATTATTATTATTATTATTATTATTATTATTATTATTATTATTATTATTTGATGACTCGGCGAAGGGGTTTGCCAGATTGCGGGTGCGGAGGGGACATCCGTCCCCATCCCTCTCTCCCCTTCCCGAGAGCAGAATTATCCCTAGATAAAGCCCCATTCCTCTGCCCCGCTGCTGTCAGGGCTGGATTGCGCCCATGGGCGCAGAGCTGCGCGCATCTGGGTCGTGTCGGGTTTGAAGAGCGTGTTTACACAGCGGGAGAGCTTAAAACACGGCCCGAGAGGCGATAAAACCGGGCCTTTAAATCATCCTGCCCTTCATCCCGTCCCTTCCACATCTGCTGCGAGGCTAGGATCTGCCCTCCGTGTGATGCTGCCGGGCCCCATCGGGGCAGGACCCCTCTCTTACCGCCACCTCCTCACGCGTGTCATCCCCTTCTCCATCCCTCTTTATCCCACTTTCAATTGCCCTACATCCAGAGGAAGGGACACCCAAAGGTTTAAATGAGAGCCGGGTGTTGATCCGAGGTGTACCCGGAGGGTTGCAAAGGGTGTTAAAAAGGGCTGAGCGCAGCGTGACAGAACCTGGGCTTAGTCCTCGCTTGGGAGGACTCAAAATGCACCGAAAAAGGGGAGTTTTCCCTTGGTTTATCCCCTTCCACCCCACTTTGGAGCCAGGCCCATGGCTCTGCATCCCTACGAGTGAAGGCTGAGCCACCTTTGCCACGTTCCTTCTGCAGTAACAGCGGGCCAGGGCTTCTCTTTCCCCACATTCCCCCCTAAACCCCTCCGGTTGGGGCTGGATGAACTCTTTCTTGGGGAAACACCACTTAACTTTTATTCCCCGTCCCTACACAGAAACTTTCCCCATCCCCTTCTCAAGGCCTAAGCCATCCAGAAGGATTCTGGAGCCCAGAAATGGATTTACATACAGAGGGGGTCTGGAGGAAGGGGTTTGGGGGGGGGAACGATGATGTTAATTGTTCATATTGTCATCCCAAAGGAAGATTTCCGATGGGTAAGAGCATTAAGTACCGCTGAAGGCAGAAGCTCTCTCCAACAAGAGGGCTGGGGCTCAAGTTTGTGTACGTTTCCACCCCATACAATAACATCTATAGATCTGCTAATGGGCCCTTTGCAGCCCCTGGACACTTTCTCCTGCAACTTTCACTTTCTCTCCCCCCACTCCCTCCCTGAAACACGCCCTTTCCCCAATCCAAGCCCAATGTTTTCTTTTCAACTTAACCCAGGGTTCAGCAATTACCCAGTGGGTCAGTGTAAAGTCATCTTTGTCTATGGAAAGTCAAGGAGAAATCTTAGCTCCTGTATATACATCACTTAAAAGCATCCTCCAGCAGGGTTCTCCTCTGCCTCCCAGAACCCCCCTACTCCTATAACCCCTTCCCGAGTTAAAACAAAGATGTTAAGGCCCCAAATGAAACGGATTCGAAGGAAATAAAAGGGAGAAAACCCTCCCCAAGGCCAACAAATCAGGGAAGAGCCCAGATGTGATCACATGAACTGGGGTGATCTGGGGAATAAAAGGGGAAGGGGGTGTCTGGTTTTGGGGGGGGGGGGGTGCTGGGGAGCAGAGCTGCGGGGTCCTGCTAAACCGCAGGAGATGGAGAGGGGAGCGATGTCACTTGGTTACTGGTGGATTTGGTTTAAACAATCGCTTTCTGATATAAGGGGTGGGGGGAGGGAAAAAGGGAAAAGGGGAAAAGGATGAAAGGAAATAAGAGAAAAAGAAAAGATAAAGAAAAATTAAAAAAAAAAAAAGGAAAAATAAAGAAAAACGGGGAAAAAAAGGAAAAATAAAGAAAAAAAAAAGGAAAAAAAACCGGGAAAGAAAATAATCATAATAATTTTAAAAAATGATTAAAAAGGGGGGGGGAAGGGGAAAAAAAAGGTGTCTTTCCTACCAAACAGCAAGTTTCACCCTTGCTGAGCTCCTGCTCCACTGAGTCCCGAGGAGCTCTCGGGCTGAAGCGCCGATACCAATTAAACGAGGACTAAAATCTGGGCTATTTGTATCCCAGAGAAGGCTCGGCGCGGAGGGGGCTTCGCTCCAACGCGCTTCCCTTTCTTTTTTGGTCCCCCTCTCCTTGGCGAAGAGGCCGAGAAGGGGCCGAGAGGAACAAAAACCAACAATTTCTCCGGCATAAAAATGAAACATCAAATTAGTTTGCCTCTGGGCTTCATTTTTCCCCTTCTACATTATAACTAGTTATTGAACTCGCTAGAAGATCTAAAGGCCATTTGTGAGGAGAGAAATTTCAATGGAGTTCCCCCATCAATAACTCCTTGGCAGTGACCTATTGGATCAAGTCAAACAGTTGAGGTGAAATTCAGGTCACGCTGTCTCACCAATATTAAAATGCGCCCACTTTTTAAAAAGCCACTTTCAACGAGATTTGAAGAAAATTGAATTCCGGGGGGGGGGGGGGGGGGGGGGGGGAAGAAAAAGGGGGGGGGGAAGGGAGAACCTGGTTTGCATATTTGAGTTGCTATTTGGTGCGATTCTGCCGCAAACCGGAGGGATTCATCTTTGAAGGCGTTAAAACGAAGGGATAAATATTTACGTTATTGGTTTGGTTGAGAGCAAAGAGGCTCCAAAGAAAAATGGGAAGGCCAGGAGTTTGGGTGACAGCCCTTGCTTATTAAAATCGTTTGAGATCGATTCATTACTTCTACTGACAACAGATTTAAGGGGGGAGAACAAAAATCAATTAACCATTTGCATATCCCTTTGCATGGATTAGACCTTGTCTGCCTGCGTTCGGAAGGGACAAAAAGCAAAAGGGCTTCTTTGCCCTCGCCGCTTTCGAGTTGGGAGGAAAAATGGGGATTTCATTCGTTAGCTGGCGTTGATTGTGGTAGGGAGAACGCAACTGTTTAAAGAGTGAATATATACATGGGGGGGTTTAGTTCTCTTTAGATCATCACCTTAAACCAAGCTCGGAATAAAACTCCGCTCCCAATTTGCTCCCCACTTCCCGCATCCCAAGGAGGCAGAGTTCACCCTCGGCGAGCTTTTCCCCTTCGCTTTCCCTATTCTTAGGAAACACGGGATAACAAACCCCCAGTAGATAGGTACTTCATTTTTTGCTGGAGAGCACAGATTGCTAATGGGCCGCGGTACAGGTTACCAAACGGTCAGTATGGTAATAGCCAGCACAATGAATCCGGAGAGACAATGCATCCTGATTTTTCTTCAGTACTGTCAAAAAGGCGCTTTGTACTTCAAAATCCCCCCGCGACAGTAACCACTTCTCTATTTCCCACCCTCGCCCTAGGTAGGAAAAGGAAATAAAGCCCGAAATGAGTCATTTTTAATTTTTCCCCCCAATTTTTCTGCCTCTTTTGGGGGGGTTTTGCTGCTTTTTTTCGCTGCCGAGGTGCTGCGTTTCCCTGGGTTTTGTCCCTCCCCGAAGTGTTTCTCGGCACGGTGGTGGGGGGACGAGGGATGGAGAGCGGTGGGAGGGCTGCTTTATAGACAAAAGAGCCAGATTCTTGTACAACTATTCTTCACACGTCCCTGCAGACTTATTTTACAGCGAAAAAGAAAAAGGGGGGGGGGGGAATTGTGTTAAATAAATACAAAATCCAACCACTTTAACAGGAGGCACCGGTTAACTCCGGTTAAAAAGCGAAGGGAGGGGGGAAATATTAAGGCAAAAACAATAAAAAAAGGAAAATAGGCGCTTTTTTGGGTGCGTTTGTAAGAAATCCGGAGGATTTCTGTCTGATTTTTAGAGGTTTGTGTTTGTTTTAAGAAACGCGGGCCCCCCCTAAAACCCAACCCCAGGAAGAAAGGATGGAGCAGCGAGTCCTTAAAATTAGATCTATCGAGGTGGGAATCGGGGGGTGCAAAGGGGAGGGGGGGGTATAAAGTTGAGTTTCCCCCGTTAAGAAAGCGACAGAGTCCAGAGCCGCCCCGTTTGTGACCTTCACGCCTGGGATTATTCAGTGCTTTGATTGGTGCCTGTTTGTTTCGTGCTTTATTTCCCTTTTCTTCTTCTTCTATATATTTTTAAACACCCAGCATAGCTTTAAGAGAACTACCTGTGGATATTTATTTATTCTACTGGTGCTTATTGAAACCCATATATTTAAAGGGGGGGTGGGGGGTGGAGAAGGATGTGCGTAGGTAAAAATTACTTTATTAACTCTCCATCTTTATTCAATATTCCCTCAGCCTTGGAATAAAGTTGTTGCGTCAGGCTCAACTATAAATGTCAAAGCCCTGCATGAGTCTGAGGTGTTGGGGCAGAATGAAGTATAGCTGGAGAAAAGGAATTTATTGGATCTATTGAAATCAAGGTTTTGGGTTCCGGAATACGTTTGTAAGCACGGAGGCTTTTTTTTGCCCCCAACCAGCTCCCATCCTCCTTCGCTCCCTATCCCAAAACCTCAGGGGGAAGAGGAAGGTTTTGACTTTGTATGGGGGGATATATAGGCGGTTCTATAGGTAAAACCGGGATTTACAACTTCAGGAAGGAGCAGGCTCTGCCCGTGAATGGGGCCAGCAATTAGCCAAGCCCTGCAAATCCCCCCCTCAATAAACCTCACCCCACAAAAAAGCCTGAAAAAGGCCAATTTAAGCCCAAAACCCCACCTAAGGTCCCCCCCCCAGGGATGCGGAGCTGGTGCCCGGGGGGGGCCAGCCCCCCCCAACCCTCCCCGTCTCCTATATGTACCCTGTAGACTCGAATTTGTGTGAGCGTCTCCCAGTCACAAATTCGTCTCTAGGGGAATATATGGGCGATGCCAGAGCCTTGGAAAGTTCTGCTTTCCTCTTAATTGCGGCGCTCCTAATTAAATCCTCCTGATGGCACTTGCTAAGAGGGGGTTGAGACAACGTGTAAACGCGGGGTTTGATTTTTGCCAGGGCTTGCTAATAATAATAATAATAATAATAATAATAATAGTAATAGTAATAATAATAGAAAGGAGATGGGGAAGAAAACTGAAGGGGTAAAAAAGAGGGGCAAAAGGGAAAAAGCAAATGATTGGGGGGGGGCTGATAATCATCCAAATAAACCCCCATTATTACTTTTCCTCTCCAGAAGAAGCAGCAGCCACCGCAAACCCAACTCTGAGCCAAGAGCACAAAGAGCCCCGACCATTTCGCGGTGACTGATTTATGGCGTTTTACAACCCCATAAAAAGCTGTAACAACCAGCCAAAAGCCTTCGACACCGCTGGCACATTTAGTCTAATAAATAAAACATAAACAGTTAACTTTATGTGTCACTTTTATTGTTATCAAGTAAAATATGGCAATGCCCTGCAAGCTATGATTTTCGACTATAATTGTTATCAAGCACAAGGAGGGAATACCCCACCTCCCTCCTCTGCCCCTCTCTTTAGGGCGCGATAGAGATAGAGAAATCAGAAGGAAAGCTCTAATTGAGGCAGCTGAAAAGCCTCCCAAAGTGGTGACATCCATCTGCAGCTCCCCGACCTGGGCTGGGGTGGTGGGAGCCATTTTTAACGTGTCCCTCTGGCTTTAACCCCAAATCGCATATATACAGCTATATAACGCCTATATATACGGATTTTTGGGTGTATATATGTAATTTCATATATAAATATATATATACGCACCCCCCCCCCAGAGCTTGAGCATGGGGAGGTCAATGCTCAAAGCAAGGGTCAAGCGGCCTGGGGTGCTGCACACGCCTGGCCATGGCTCCCCATGGGTGCCTCACCTACAGCATCAGGGTGAGGAAGAAGCAGGGTGCTGCCCCCCCCCCCCCAAGACATAGATCCTCCCCCATCTCTTCTGCTTTGCTTTAAGGCCGGGGCTAAGCAAAGGGAGGGCATTTTGGAGGTGTCCTCGTTGGCTATGAGGGGGGAGCCCCAGACTCGTACCGCTGGTTGTAGGCGGGGGGGAGGGGGGCAAACCTGCCTCTACCTTCCAGGTAACGCCCCCCTTCCTCCCAAATAGGTGTTGCTGGTGTTTAACCCTCTCTCCTCCGGGATGGGGGGGTCTGGGCTGCGAAGTGGACCCCCTGACTCTGTCCCCAACCTGCCCTGGCCCCCTCCCCAGTATTGGGGGGCAGATGGGGGCTACTGGAGGGAGAGGCTGGGGGGTCTGAAGGGTCAGTGCAGCCCATGGGGGGGGGCACACTCCCACGTACACACTCACACCGAGAGGGGGGGGATTGGGGGGGGCTTATTGTTCCCAGCTCAGATGGCGGGGGGATGCCCAGTGCCTCCCCGTTCACCCCCCTTACACACTAACCCTTACACACTCCCCTCACCCTTACACACCCCCACTCCCTAGGGGGGGCTCCCCTATGGCGTGCACCCCCCCCAGCCACCCAGAGGTGCAGTGATGGCCGCGAACCCCGGGTCCCTCGCATTGATGCGCATCTCCCCGCGCACCCGCTCCCGTGGTCCCATCATCATCATCATCCTCCCCCCCCCCAGCCCCCCCCCCCCCAATTTGGGGGCATTTTGCAGGAGCTTTTGGTTCCTAATCCGGGGCCTGGGCTGGCGGGTGTGATTGGCCGCGGCTGTCACATGGTGAAAGTAACTTTACGGGGTCGCCAGCTAGTAGGAGGGCTTTATGGAGCAGAAAAACGACAAAGCGAGAAAAATTATTTTCCACTCCAGAAATTAATGATCATGAGCTCTTATTTGATGGACTCTAACTACATCGATCCGAAATTTCCTCCATGCGAGGAATATTCGCAAAATAATTACATCCCAGACCACAGTCCGGAGTATTATAGCCGGGGCAGGGAGCCCAGCTACCAGCACCACCCGGAGCTGTACCCGGTACCGCGACCCTCCTTCCCCGACCGGCCCTTCGGCTGCGGGGGGCTCCAGGCACCCGGGAACCCGGCCACGCTCCAAAGGGGACCGGGGCCAGCTCCAGGAGGGCAGCACCTCTCAGAGAAAGCGCAGCAGCTCTGCGAGCAAGCTGCCTTGTCCTCCTCCTCCTCCACCACTCCTTCCCCAGCCCCTCCAGCCTGCAGCCAGCCAAACCCCGAGCATCCCACCAGCACAGCATCCAAACAGCCCATAGTCTATCCCTGGATGAAAAAAATCCACGTCAGTACTGGTATGCAACTTTTATTTTCCTCTTCTGTCTCTCGGCTCTTCTTTTCACACCATGCTCGCTCCCTCTCACTCTCTTCCTCTCTTTATTTCCTTCCCTTCCATGAGAGGCTTTGGGTTAGCACAATTGAACTGGATTTACGACTCCGAATGGGTAATTACACCCACCATAAATTTTATAGCCGAGCTACTGTGGGCAGCCTTAGCCATGTGGCTCGTTCTGTTATGTATGTGTGAAACTCCGAAAGCTTTGTAAGGGGTGCATAAATAATTCAGTCTTTTGAGCCAGGGAAACCCCTTCCTATTAGAATAGAAACTCTTGAGCTGCCCAAAGTTCTTTATTACCTATTTAGCCTATTACTTTTGTGTTTTTTTCCCTCCCCCCCCCGGCTTCTCCAGTCCCCTCTCTCCATCCACGCTGATTTTCCTTGTGTGTTTTTTATTTTTTTGTTGTATTTTCCTCTTTTTTTTTTTTTTTTGTATTTTTTCCCCTTTCCTTTCTTTTTTTTTTCCCCCTTTTTTTTTTTTTTTTGTTTTGTTGTTTTCCTTCCCCTCCTTTCCAGTGAATCCCAATTACAATGGAGGCGAACCCAAGAGATCCAGGACAGCCTACACCAGGCAGCAGGTTTTGGAGCTGGAGAAGGAGTTTCACTATAACAGGTACCTGACCCGGCGGCGGCGCATCGAGATCGCCCACTCGCTTTGCCTCTCCGAGCGCCAGATCAAAATCTGGTTTCAGAACAGGAGGATGAAATGGAAAAAAGACCACAGGCTGCCCAACACCAAAGTACGGGCAGCGCCGGCAGCGCCCGCCACCGCCTCGGCCGCCCCGGCCAGCACGGCCGCGGGCGAGGAGCTGCCCTCCGCGGCCGCGCAGGACCCGCGCACGGAGGATATCACCAGGTTATAAACAACCCCCCCTCCCCTCCCCAGACCCGCACACAAATGACTCTGGATTATTTATAGAATCTAATATATATATATATATATTTTGGTTCTTTCCCTTCTCCCTCCCCCCTTTTCCCCTCGTAGTTCTTTTCTTATAATAATAATGATGATGATGATGATGATGATTATTTTTTCCTGTGCGTATAAAACCCAACGGGTGTCCGTGTCCCGTCCCCCCCCCCGAGACCACGGGCTTTAGGTGCATGTCCGGTAGCATGAGGCCAGGTGTCTGTACCTGCGGGGTTCTTTTTTACGCCATTTCAGGGGGGTTATTTATTTTTGAAGAGCTGGGGGATGGGGAGGGAGCTGGGGGGGGGGGGGGAGAAGGGAAAGGAAAGGAAGGAAAAAGGGACTCTTCTGTTGGCTGAATGGAAATGGAGAAATGATGGGAATATTGGACGCCAAAAGCAGACGAACCAACAACAAAACAAAAGGGAAACGTAGGTATCCCCCCCCCCCGCCCTTTTCTCTGCATTACAAATGCACAATGAGCGAAGGAAGTTCTTTTGTAGCAAAGTGGTGTTGGGGGGGGGGGGGAAAAGCTTTAAAATCACTAGAAAAGGGGGAAAAAAAAAGGGCAAACAAAACGCCACGAAGCAGCACACGAGGCTTTGCTGGGCAATTGAGAAGGAAAAGGGGAGTGCGAGAGAGACCGAGTGGCAGATGGAAAGAAATCAAAGCAGAAGAAGGTCTGAAGCAGTCGGTAGCTAGGGCTTTATTTTTGTCGTGCTTATTTGTGGTTTTTTGGACCCATTTTGACCTGCTCATTGTAAACTTGCAATAAAGAGTTTTAGTGTGTACGTGGAAGTCCCAGTGTTCAATAAACCAGTCAGTGTGAATTAGTTTTACTTCTATGTCTGGTGACTTATTTGATCCCCACATCTACCCCCCCCCCCCTTACCCCCCCTGCAAACCCGCCCCAAAATCATCATAATAAGGATACTAAAATGCTGGGACAATGTGCAATGGAGCCCATGTGCACCAGCGACTGCTTAAGTTCAGTTGAAGGAAACCCACAGATAACTCTCAGCTCCAGGGTTTTTAGGACATCGTCACTGACTTCTGGATCTCAGAAGATAAAAAATGGGGGGGAAAAAGGAGGAATTGGGGCTTTTCAGGCAAGGGCTGTGCATTGGGGGTCGCTTCCAGGCTTGCCTCTGTATTTTCTTTCCACCCCGCAGAAAACGGGTTGGGTTTAGGTCCTCTTCGAACTTTTTCTCGTGGTGTTTTCGCAGTTGTATTATTGCCATTATTATTACTATTATTAATTATGATCATTATTATTACTGCTATGACTATTATTATTATTGCTATTTCTCCTGCTGTCGTGGTGCCCTCGCATCGACTCATTCAAGCCAAGAGGTCACATTGAATTTTGCCCGGCAATGAAAAGCCTCTTAAATGATAGTAATAATAATAATAATAATAATAATAATAACAATAATGGCAGTAATAGCGCTAATAACCCCAAGCCATTGCTCCTGGCCTTTGGAGGCGGCCTGCGCATTGCCAGCAATAGAGGGATTTTAGGGTAAAACCTGGGTGTCCCCCCCCGTGTCTGGGCAAGGCAGGGCAGGGGGTGCATAGGGAGGTGCTGGGGTTGAGCCTTCCCTGTTTTGTTGGTGAATTAGGCCTTGGTTTGGGAAGTTCGCTGCTTAAAAATCCCAATGGAAAGAGGCTGGGAGAGGGAGGCCTGCTGGAAGTGCCCCCCCTCCAAGCCTGGGACCTTGAGGTGTTGGAGAGGAGCCTTTGCCAGCATCTTTATGTAGGTTTTATTCTCTTTATCTGTTTTATTTCCCCCTCTCCACCATCGATTTAAGCTTCCAGGGAGCAAATCATGGTCTCAGGCGCCTTTGTGATTGCTGGGGACGGAGGGGGAGAGGAAGGTTCCCATTTATCCTGAGGAGTTTGTATGGAAAAGCTCATCCGCTTCTTTTTCCCTTCCCCTCTTACATCCTCCTTCAGCGATATTAATACAAGGACGAGGCTGGAAAGAGAAAAGATATCGACAGGAACCCGGAACCATTCCGTCTCCTCTATGGAGCAGGGAAAGGTGTTGGGAGCCAGTTGGGATTTGGGCTTTTTCCAAGGGAGATCCCAGCCTGTCCAGCTGAGGCGCGGAAGGCAAATAAAACCCAGGCCTAAAACCACAAAATAGGGTAAAATAGAGCTGAAGAAAGCCAAATGGAGTAAGGTAAAGTAGAGTAAAATTGAGCAAAACAGAGGAAAATAGAGCAAAATAGAATAATATCATAAAGATAGGATAAAGCAAGATAAGATAAAATAAGAGAACGTAAGATAAAATAAGATGATGTAAGACTAAAATAAAATAAAATAAAATAAAATAAAATAAAATAAAATAAAATAACAGCAGGAAACAGCACCCAAAGCTCGGCCCATCCCGTGGGAAGTCGGATATTTTTAATGTCGTCTCATATAGGCAAGAAATCAAAGCAGAAAGAGGAAAATTAAGGGGAAAGGGACCAGGAAGGGGAGAACAAGAGGTTTAGAGCAGGAAAAAGCAGCGCTGGGATGTGGGTGCTCCCCCCCGAGCACCCCAATGCCCCCAAGCTGAGGCAGGGCAGCCCCTAAAATCACCTCGGGGATGAGGGGCAGAGCTGGGCATCTGCACTGCTGCGGGCTGGGGCTGGGCTGGAGGCAGGAGGAGGAGGAGGGTGGGAGGAAGGAGCATGGCTCCAGGTTGGGTTTTTCCCTCTTGGATTTGGGGGATATTGGAGTTTGGAGCTGTGGGAAGGGGCTTTGGGGGGTGCTGTACCCCCAGGCTGAGTGTATCCCATGGGGGTGCTGGGGGTGGCAGGTCCCTTGGGTGCCCAGGGTGGGCTCCTGCCTATGGGAGGGTCCTCAGCCCGCATCTCCCCCCGCCTTGGCTGTGGCTGCAGAGGGAGAGGGGAAATCACGACATGAGGCAGGCTGGGGGCGAGAAGGGAGAGAAAGGAGGGAAAAGGGAAAAAAGTGGGAAAAGGGAAAAGAGTACGAAAAGGGGAGGGGAAGGAAAGAAGGCAATAAAGAGTAAAAAGAAGGGAAAAATGGGGAGAAAAAGGGAGAAAGGGGAAAAAATGGAGGGAAGAGTGGAAGGGGAGAAAAAGGGGGAAAAGGGGAGGAAATGGAAAAAAGGGGGCAAATGGGAATAAAGGGATAAAAAAGAGAGAAAAGGGAGAAAAAAAGGAGGAAAGGGGAAAAGGGGGAAGGGGAAAAGGGGGGAAGGGAAAAAAAGGGGGAATTGGAATAAAAAGAAAAATGAGGGAAACGGGAAAAATGAAAAGGGAGGGGGAAGGGGGAAAAGGGGGAAAAAGGGAAAGGGAAGAAATGTGAAAAAAAGAGTTGAAGGAGGGAGAAGAAAGGGTCAAGGGGAGGAAAACAGGAGGAAAAGAGGAGAAAGGAGGTAAAAGGGGATAAAAAGGGGGAGAAACAAGGGGGGAAGGAGAAAAAGGGAGGAAAGGAAAGGAAGAAAGGGAAAATAGGGGAGATAAGGGGAAAAGTAGGGGGGGAAAGGGGGAAAATGGCTGTTGCTGCTGCAAGAGCCGGAGCCAGGGTCCCTTTTAGGCCTCCATGGAAAGAAACTTTCTGGAAGTTGGGGGGGGAGCGGCCGGAGCGGGTTCACGAGGAGGGCAAGCGGTGGGGGCTGACCCCGACCCTCCTGACCCGCCGCCTCCCACCCGTGTCCCCCCGGTGTCGGCGGACACCCATTTAGAGGCCCCGAGGCTGTTCCGAAGGGCTTTGTAGGTTTTCCCATCGGGATGGGGTGTGTGGGGAGGGGGCAGATGCGATGCGTGTTATGGCATTGTCTCCACGCCAAAATAAGCCGGGAGAAAAGGGGAGAGAAGGGTGAAGTGGCGGCCAAACTTCTCTCCCTTCTTTTCCTCCAGAGATGCTCTGCCTCCCGGCTGGTCCAGGAGCGCTCCCAGCCACGTAAGTAACCCCTAATTGAGGCGAAAAAAAAAGATGAATAAAAAGGAAAATAGCTTAAAATAACTTTAAAATCCATTAAAGAATTATTAAACCAGAGCAAAAAGGAGGCACTGGAAGTTTGGGAGGTGAGAAACAGGGTGCAGGAGGAGGGGGAAGCAGGGATTGGGTTGCGATGCAAAATAACCCCGGGTTTCCCCAGCGGGATGGAGCTGCGGGACAGACGGGCAGCCAGGGCTGGATGCAGAGCTGCAAGGAAGCAATGCCCCCCCCCCTCCCCGGGGCTCATCCCTGCTCTCTGTGCCCCCAGCACCTATAGATGTGGCTGCAGGAGGTGCCCCCCCCCGGCGGCTGCATTGTTCGGTGCTGGGATAATTCGCTTTACTTTGCTTATTGGGCTATAAAACTCCCAGCAACAACGTGTTTCTGGAGGCTCAAATGAACATCTGAGGCCAGGGCGCTTTTTTCCCCCTCCTTTCTCCCCCCTTCTTTTATGTTCTTCGAGTCCAATTTGGTTTGAAGTTCCCTGATAAGTTTTTACCGGTTCCTTTCGCAGCTCCCTCTTTATTTTATGTGATTTCTTTTTAGCTGCGCTTCTCTTGAAGCAGCTTCGCAAAAAGGGCTCGGGCTTTGAGAGGGCTGCAAAGTCGGTTTACGAAGGGTTTAACTGGCAATAAAAGGCGGGGGGGGGGGGGGGGGGGGAAAGGGTGAGGAAGTCTTTGTATCCAGAGCCTGCGAGGACTGGTAACCCCTCTTAGATTTACATCAGCAGGCTGAGAGATTGACCTTCCTGTGTTGCCTGTTAGGAAGGAAAAGGGATAAACCAGGGCCAATAACAGCTCCAGAGATGCTTTGGGGAGATAACTGCGACGGTCCCCATTTGAACTTTCCCGTTTGATTTTTGATGCACTGGAAACACATATCCCCCCCCCCCCCCCCCCCCTTCCCCTTCCCTTTATTGCCCCAGGGCTCTCCTGTTGAGCGGGGGCTTAGCTCGTAGTTAACACCCATTACGACTCCTTCCAGCAATTTCCTTGCAGCCCTTTCCCGTTGAACCTCTTCCTTCTCCGGCGTTAATTGGAATTAAAAGCCAAAACACGCGCCTGGGGTTAAACGAGTGAGTTACGGGTTCGCCCCGGCCCTGACAGCACCTCCAACGTGCAGCGTTTATTTATCGCGCTCTCCTATATCATTACGCAGAGATAGAGTTTTATGGACTTCCTCATCTGTCGCCGTGATTAATTTGGATGGGCGAGGGACCAAGTTAAACATTTTACCTGTTTTCTTGTGTTCATACGGGTTTTCGTTAGTGAAATCCTCTGGTTTCCTTCCCAACCAGCAGCAGCCACCGTGAGGATGCTGGCTGTGATTTGCAGTTATCACCTTTCCCTGCTTGGTTGCGTCTTTGCTTCAGTGCGAGCAAGGTTCCATCCCTTGCGTTTTGGGAAGAAAAGGGCATTTTGGGAGGGTTTAGAAGGGGATTTTCTCTTCCCAGCTTGGGAAAGAAATGGGCATGGGATTGCGGAGTGAGCAAAATAAAGAAGAGGTAAAGAAATGGATCACCCCTTTCTGCGGAGGGAATTGAATGGTTCCCTTCTTCCTCCCATTCTCTTAATGAACGTTTTGCCTTGCTCTCGAATCCATGGCAAAATTGGCCGAGCCATGGAATGGAGAAGCTGGAAAGGGGACAGTTGGGATCGTTCCCTGCTTCCCAAGGGAGATTTGGCTCTATCCCCCCCAAGAACCTCTGCTTTTGATGGATTTATCCCCTTTCTTCTTGCCTTCTTCCCGAGGAGTTTGCTCCCCGATGACACTTTTGGATCCCTCGCCCTTCCTCCGAGGAAGAGGATGGGGTTCCCCATCCAGAAAATAAGGAATTCTGATGGGGAGTGAGCTTGTTTCTCCCGCCGGGGATGTCAGGAGGCTATGGGGAAAGGATTTCTCCAAACTTCAAGTGATTTTAGGCTATGTTTGTGCCTTTATTCCTCCAGTCCTGCTTGGAGGCTGCTGTTTCTGACAGCTGCCAATCAAAGCAGCCTCACCCCAGGCAGAGGGGGGGCTCTTGCTGCCCCCTCCCTGCCTTATTTAGGGGGAATTAATGGCAAGAAGGAGCAAAACCCCGCCCCATTTCTTTGGCAGAACCCCTCAATTTGGGTGAGAAACAACAAAACACCCCTGAAGGGAAGGAGCCTCCACTCCCCCCCCCCCCCTCCGATCATAAAAATAGCGGGTTTTAGCCCCAAAAAGGGGATGGAAGGTGGGACACGAGAGATAATTTATGGCCAGAGCCTCTCCCCCCCCCCCAAATCCTTCTTCCCCCCCCCCCCCCCCAAGATGCTGCTGCGGCTCCACCCTCGTTCCCCCCCTTTCCCCATCCCCATCCCTCCTCTTCCTCTCCTTAGGAGCCGCTCGCTTTTTATTCCCAATTAATTCCTTGATTGTGCAATCAGAAACTTAAACAAGCTGAAAGCGCTTTGCGGACCGGGAATTCGGGGCGATTTGATGCTGATGATTATTTATTTATCCTTAATGACCAAACCGGTGGATTTCAAACCCTCCTGCTCTTTCGGGCCCCTCCATTCCCCTAGAAATAAGCCTGCAGAACGATGCGGATCAGGGGAATGATGCCCACATGCATTGATTCCTGCCTCGAAGGGGTCCTTTTAACCCAAAAGTGTGTTTCTGGGGGTGTGTTTTTGAAGCAGCGCCTGTGGATTTATGGACAGGGACCTCGAAGGGCAGGCAGGGATGCATTTATAATGATAGGTTATAATTATCCCCCGGGTTTATAGGGACAATTAGAGGCACCCAAGGCAGAGAGCGCAGCCGGCGATGCCTGGGGAGGGATAAAGCGGGGACCCCCACTTGCGGCCCTGTGCAGCGCCCAGGTACATCCCGACGGGATTGACTACCCCAACTTCCCATTGATTCCTGTTCCTTCTGAATCCCTCCAGGCTGCCTTCATCCTCGCTTCAAACCCCACGATACCCCCCGGGTTTAAATATCCCCCCGCTGCCTCCCTATTTTAATCCTGTTTATTCCTCCCCCCCCTTTTCCTATTTTATTCCTATTTCCCTTTCCCAGCCTTTGATTCCTATTTGATTCCCATTTATTCTATTTTCCTCTCTAATTCCCATTTTATTCCTATTTCCTCTGTATTATTCCTTTTCATTTCTATGTATTCCTCTTTGCCCTATTTTATTCCTACTTATTCACATTTTTCTATTTTATTCCTACTTTTCCTACTTTATTCCTATTTTTTACTTTTTCCCTATTTTTTCCTATCTTATCCTTACTTCCCCATTTATTTTATATTTTATTCGCATTTTATTCCTATTTCTCCTATTTTCCCCCATTTCTCCCCAGTTTTCTATTTTACTATTTTTCCTCTTTTTTGTCTTTTATTCCCGCTTTATTCCTGTATCTTCGTATTTATTTCCATTTTCCCTATCTCAGTCTTATTTTTCCCTATTTTCCTCCTAATTTTTCACATTTTCCCTGTTTTACTCCCATTTTTTTTACATTTTCCCTATTTTACTCCTATTTTTTCTCACTTTACTTCTATTTTTTCCTGTTTTATTGCCGCTTTTCCCCATCTTTCCCCCTCTTTTATTCGCGCTTTTCTCCTCTTTATCCCCATTCCCATGCCCAGATTCATTTTTGGAGGACGAGGAAACTCCTTTCCCGAAGGAGGATGCGAGATAAAACCCAGACCCCCCCCCCATTGACCCCCTGGACCACCCCGGCCCCCCCAGCCCCATCCCAGGATCCTTGAAGTGCCTCTCACTGTTTAAAGAAGAGCCCATAAAGTGTTTACGTCCAGGTTGGCTTCGCATTAACCGGGTCACGACCCTGCCTTTGGACACAGGACAAAAGGGACTGAGTTTAGGGGGGGGGCCGCAACCTCCAGGGACCCGCAGGTTCTGATGGCCCCAAAACCCCTGGGGCAGGAGGGGGGGGGGGGGCTTGAATCCATTCCTTTTTATTTTATAATATCTATTATTTTATTATTATTTTAATGATATTTATGAATTCTCCTCAGTTTGTGCTATGGGGGGGGGGCAGGGTAAATTCTTGCTCTTGGGAGCTTTAAAATCCCCTCTTCTTCTCCCCCCCCCCCGCCTCCAAGCTCCTTTCGGAAGAGGAAAGAGCCTCATCCTCCTCCTTAAACTCTTCATTCTAGCTTGGAAATGGGTTATTGCCCTCCCCCCCCCCCCCCCCTCCAATCCCCCCCTTTACCTCCTTTACCTTTACTTTTGACTTCGCTTTTTGCCAACTGCTTTGCGGAATTGGGGCTGGAAAAGGTTGATTTAAGGCTGGATTTGGAAGGGGGAGGGGAGGGAGAAGCACCCAAACAGCGCCAGAACGGGCCTTTGAGCAAGTTTGGCCGTGATAATAGCAATAAATAACGTTTATAGATTGGGTTTAATGGGGGGGGGGGGGGGGGGGGGCATCGTTGGTATTTTCCCTTTTGGGGTTCTCAAAAACCGGCTTCAGCACTTCAGGAGCATCTTTAATTATTAGGGATATTTATTAGCAATAATACGCGGGGCATTTAGCGCTAATGGGGAGCAGCGATTGCGGCGGTGTTAATTGCGCAGAGAGCCGATTAGACCTCATCACACCGCTGCTCGAAATACGGCTCCGCGGCCGTGATTGTGTCTATCGCGATACCCGCCCGTATACTTTGCCCTGGACCTCGCATCCCGCTGCTCCGAGGGGGGGAAAGGCGAATATTCGGTTCATTCCCAGCATATTTCCCCCTTTAGGGATACTTGTGAGGTTATGATGGGTTTTTTCCTGCTTTTTACTTTCAGTTCATCCCGATAATTCCCAGTTAAAGCTTTCCCTTCCTTAAAAAACGATCCCGGGAAGGGGGTTAAATAGGTAATGGAGCGCAGGAGGGATGTAGGAAGAGGGGAAATTGCAGAGCTATGGGAAGGGGAGATTGTTCTCACATCTCATCGCATTTAGGGGTCACACTGATTTGGGGGGGTTAAATAGGGCAGGGCCCTAAATGACCCCCCCTGCTTTTTGTTTGAGGGGTTTGGGACTGAAATACAGCCCCCCCCCCCCGGGCTGGAGAGCATCTTCCTGGGAGGAAAAGGGCTTTTTCCCTCCTTATCTGAGGAGATAAGAGAGGGGAAGGTCCCTGCAAAGGTCAGGGGCAGAGAAAGCCCTGGTCGAGGTGTGGGGCTGGGCACATGTGGGGGGGACACGGGGAGGTGAAGGGGAGGAGGTGGTGCAGGGACGGAGTGATGGAGTCCTGGGGCACCCAGCTGTGGGGGGGCTGGGATAGGAAGCTGGCCAGATGTGGGGTGATGCTCAAATGAGGGGTGATGCTCAGATGAGGGGAAATGCCCAGATGTGGGGCGTTGACGTTGGGGGGCATCCAAGTGTGGGTGCTGCTGATGTGGGGGGTGTCCAGTTGTGGGGTGCTGCTCTGGGTCTGGGCTGCCGCAGGATGAGGGTGCCCAGATGTGGGGTGAAGGCCTGCTTGGGCATCCAGATGTGGGGGTGTCACTGAGGATGGCCAGATGTGGGGCGTCACCCTAAGATGCTGCCCAGAAGTGGGGTGCTACCATGCAATGGGGGGGTCCAGGTGTGGGGTGTCACTGTAAGATGCTGTCCAGACGTGGGGTGTCACTGTGGGATGCTGTCCAGATGTGAGGCTGCCACCTTGGGTGCTGCTTGGATACGGGGGGTCGCCTCGATGGGGGTACCAGATGTGGGAGTCACTATAGGACGCTGTCCAGATGTGGGGTGTCACTGTGCGATGCTGTCCAGATGTGGAGATTGCCACCTTGGCTGCTGCTTGGATTGGGGGGTCAGCCCAACGGCTGTGTCAGATGTGGGGTGTTACTGTAAGATGCTGTCCAGATGTGGGGCTGCCAGCTTGGATGCTGCTTGGATATGGGGTGCTACCCACAGGGGTGCTGGGTGCTACCCACGTCCAGCTGTGGGGTGCCTCTTCCCCATCACCTCCATGGTGCGCCCGTGTGTGTGAGCATCCTTGCACATCCACCCCGGGGCTGCCCGTTGGGACCCCCCCAAGCCACGCTGCCTTCTCCAGGGGCCGTGGCCATCCTTTCCTCCGGCACACGCGGGTTCTGCCTTGTCTTTTCCCATTGGAAAGCGAGGGAATTCCTTGGAAAGGCCTCCCGCGGGTGTCAGGCAGCGCCAAGCTGTAAATCCAAGCGCTTTATAGCCCTGGCAGCAGATGTTTTAAAGCCCTTTTCCCTCCCTCAGGCACCGCCGTTCATCTCCTACCCTCCAGGCCTGAGGCTCATTCACTTTCTCCTCGCTCCAATCCCGAATTTTCCCCTCTTAGTCCCCGCTAAATCCCTTTGGATCCGCGCTGAGCAGCTCCCGGAGCAGCGAATCCCCCCCCTCGCTGCTGAGCAGCTCCCAGATTCCCCCATCGCTGCATCCCAAAGGGCTGGGTTTGGGAAGCCCATCGGGAAGGATGCCTATGAGGGAAGGGAGCAACAACGCTTCCCTCTATATCCTCCTTTATTTGGGGTGCAGCAGTGGGGAGCATTCTCACAGCGAGAGGCTGGAGGCTGGAATCCATTGTTTCCTAGAATAGCATCCCCCAAAAAATAACTAAAAAAGAGATTTTTGCTCTATATAGGAAAAATCAGTGAAAAATCCCTAAGAATAATATCGGAAAAGCCTGAATTTTGCCCTTTTTCGCCCCCTCCCACACCTTGCATTCCATGGGGTGCTGCGGAAGTTGGGGCTGGACGTGGGCGCATCCCCCCGCACCCCTCGGATGGAGGATGCGGTCCCCAGCCCGGGTAACCATGGCAATGGGGATGTGGAGCATCCGAAGCCCTCTCTGGTCCCTCTCCTCCTCGTTAGCGGCGGCTGCCGCGCTCCTGCCATGCATACGGTATTTATCTTGATTAGCCAAACGCTCCCCTACCCCGATGCGCTGCTGCTGATGGAGAGGAGCAAAGGGATCCGTGCGTGTTTGTTTGATCATTCCCAGCCCTGGATGCAGGGGAAGGGGGGGGGAATTCCTTCCTTTCCCCTCCCTGCATCCCGAGCATCACCCCATTGCCACGGCAATAACCTAAATCTCCCGTCCGCTGAAGCAGCATCCATAAAGGATGCTCTTAATTAAGGATTTGAATGTATTTCTCCCAAAAGAACAGGCATTGGAGACCTTTCCTTAAGCCAAACGTGGTAAAATCAAGGAGGGGGTGCCCCATGGGACCCCTCATTTGGTTAAAACACCCTCGTTTTGGGGGGAAATAAAGCAGAAAAGGTCATTTCTTGCCTGGGAGGGCTTCATTCCGTGTGTGGTTACGGAAGCACGAGGCTGTTCCCGTTCTCCCTTCCTTTCATTTAGGCCCTTTTTAGTTAAAAGCAAGGGTTTGGGGTGCATCAGGTCTGTGGCATCACGGAGGGGACATTGAAAGGGGGGGGGATGCCGTTTGCTCGCCATTGGCTTTCAGTGCATTGGGGGGGGGGCTATAGGGAGAGGGGTGAGGGTGAACAGACCCCCCCCCGTATATGATGTTACATGTGATACCTGTGTACATGTGCGCTTGCATAGAGGACTGTGATACCATTACATACGTGTTCATGCATGTGTGTGACCACGATACCTTTACACACATGTTCATGTGTGTGACCATGATACCTTTGCACACATGTTCATGCTTGTGGCCACCATACCTTTACACACGTGTTCATGCATGTGTGTGACCGTGACACCTTTACACACGTGTTCATTCATGTGTGTGACCACGATACCTTTACACACGTGTTCATGCATGTGTGTGACCACGATACCTTTACACACGTGTTCATGCATGTGTGTGACCATGATACCTTTACACACGTGTTCATGCGTGTGTATGACTGTGATACCTTTACACACATCTTCATACATGTGCGTGCACGCAGGAAGGTGATACCTGTACATACGTTTGCACATTTCTGTGATACCTTTGTACGCGCGTGCACGCCTGTGCATTTGCACACACCTTCACACACGTGTTCACGAACGGGTGCCCGTGGTACCTCTGCGCACACAAGACACCTCTGCACACATCTGCCTGCGCATCACCTGCGCATCCCTATGCATGTCCCATGTACCTGTGTGTGCCCAGTGGGAAACCACATGCCTGGCACACGTGTGTGCACACGCGTGGAGCGGGTGATGCTGAGCTGCTCCCACCCCCCCCTTCAACCCCCCCATTGAGGTCCCGGTGGCGGGGGGCTGTTTGCCACCCCCCTTGTCTCATCCAGAGGTCCGGGGGGGGTGTCTTGGAAATGGGGGACCCTCATTTAAAGGGGGGGTCGGAGCTGTCCCTAACCCCCCTGGATGGGGTTTTCTCCTTGACCTGGGGGTGCTGAGGGCTCTGAGGATTGCAAATGGCCCCTTGAGGGGGGGGCCCCCTCAAATTTAGGGGTGTCTGCACCTTTAGGGGGTGTTTTTGGCGGGGGGGTGGTCCTCTGTGCTCAAGCCATGTGCTCTGTGCACACGCGTGTTCCCATGTGGGTCTGTGCAAGGGGTCGGGGGCCCCTGGGATTTTTGGGGGGTCCCTATGAAGCACACACACCCCCCCCCCCGCTTTTGTGCCAGGGCTTTTTGGGTTGGAAAAGCGGCTTTTTGTTGTCTCCCTGGGTGTGCTTTATCCATCATGGGACAGGGAGGTTGGACACGCGTGTGTGTGCCCATGCATGTGTGTGTACACGCGTGTGTGCCCATGTACGTGTACATGCGTGTTACATGCTGGAGGGGGTCGTTTTGCTCTTAAGAAGCTTTGAAGAGAGGAAAATGGGGGTAATTCTATTAATATTAATAATAATAACAGCAATAATACGTGCCGATAAGTGTTAATAATGAAGTAACAAGGCAATAATAATAGTAAGAAGCATTGCAATAGGATTGCTAATACTATTAATTAGCGATACTACTATTAACGACAATAATGCTATCAATAGCGATAATACAGTATAATAATAATAGCAATAGCATCAATGGTGGCGACGATAGGGAGAATAGCGATAATATCAATAGGAATAGCAAGAATAGCAATAACAGCGAAAATATCATAAAAACAATAATAGCGATGAAATAATAATAAATAATAATAAAATAATACAAAATAATAAATTAATAATAAATGATACAAAATAATAAATTAATAACAAAATAATAGGAACAGGAATAATATCAATATTAGGAATAATATATAAAATACGGCAATAGAAAAAGCACCAATAGCAACAGTAGCAATAATAGCAAAAGCATAATATAAAAATAGCAATAAGAGCAATAATATATAATAAAAATAATAAGTCAAATAATAGGAATAGTAGAAGCAATGGAAATGATAATGTCCATATCAATAACGCCCAATGGATAACATGAATGGTGGGATAGGATAGGATGAGATTTACGGTACTATATAATTTAATTAATATAAAATTAAATTCCAATAGCAGCAATAACACCAATAAAATGCCCATTAATGACGTCATCCCCCACGTCCACAATAACGCGAATGAGCACTAATAAAGGGGGGGGCAGGAGTCGGGACTTCGGGCGCGCGTCCCCCCCGCGGTACCGCGCGGGCGGAGGGGGGACTCGAACCCGCGGCTCCCGGGGATGACGTGGGAGCCCCGGGGAGGGCTGGGGCCGCGCTGGGGGACGATCGCGGCCCGCGGTGAGCTACGGCGGGGTCCGGGGGTGCAGGAGGGAGGCCCAGGGGCGATCGTTACCGGTTGCTCCCTCCCCATTCACGGCTTCACGAACCGGCACCGGCGTGGGGGGGGGTGTTCCTTGAACCCTCCGAGGTCGGGGCCGGCCCCGAGGCCCCTCTTGAAGCAGCGGGAACGGAGCGGGGGTGCTGGGACCCCGCCGGGGTCCGGACGGGGCGAACCGCGAGGTCCCCTCGGGGTGCGGGAAGGGTTTTGGGTGGCGGGGTTGGTTTTCCCTCGGTGCAGGAGAGCGGCTCCCCGGGTTTATATAGATAAATATAGCTTTATATAGATAGATAACGTGTGTGTGTGTCTAAAACGGATATAATTGCATAAATCTATAGAATATGAAATTGTATAAAGTCAACTTAAAATATGGAATTAGAAGATAAAATATTCTGTAAATTATATAATGTACAATGTTTAATAATAATATAGAATGCACAATGTTTCATAATAATATATAACGTATCATGTAGTTTATAGAATGTATTAAAAAGTATAGAACGTATAAAATATGCAATATGTAAAATCTAAAATGCATTATATCGCATTATAATACGTATTCTATATCTATTATATATACCATAGATATATATATTCATTTTAATATGTAAAATATATGGTTTTGTAACTCATATATATATGAGGATAATATATATAATACAGATATATATTAGATAATTAGAAATATATTACTATATACTATGTAAAATATTGTTTATGATACATAATATATAAAGTATATAAAATAGACAAAAAATATACAAAAAATAGAATAGATAATAGATAAAATAGTTTAAATAGAGACTACATAACATATAATCTAGATTCTAGAATATAGAACCTAGAATATGGAATAGATTACACAGAATAGCTAAGAGAGAAAATATAAAAGAGATAAAGTTGATATAAAAGGTATAAAGGATATAAAAGGAGATAATATGCAGCCTGTAATCTGTAATATTTAATATATATTTTACATATAATACAAATAATACATATAATAAAATAATATAGATAATGTAGATAATAAATATAGATAATATAGATAATATAGATCATATCTATATAGTCTATATAATCTACACGATCTCTGTGATTTAATGCACCTCCAGCGATGGCTTCAAGTCCCGGTCCTGTAAACTACTTCCCAAGATGCCAAGGAACTGACTTTATTCCTCCCAAAACCCTCCGTAACAGCCACAAGGAAAGCAAGGAGAAACTTGAGGAGGTTGGAATTCCTACTCCAAGCCTTCTCCCTCTTCCAATTTGGGGGGTTTTCCCCTTCAAAAGGCATTTTTGGGGCCTCTCGGAGTCCCCCCAGCAGGAACCCCCCGGACACGGTCGCACTTTGCACCTACCAGCGCTCAAGAAACGCCAATTCCAGGGACCTCTTCCCAAATCCTTGACATTCGCTCCCAAACTCCGGCCCCCTCGTCCCGTTCCGGCGGCTCCGAAACCTGCGGAGAAGCGAAGCTTTCCCTGGAATTGCTCCTTTTTTTTTTTTCCGCCTCATTTCGGGTGTTTTCTCCTCTTTCTTTTCCCTTTCTTTTCCTCTCAGACATCCCTGGTTTAGCTGGGAATTTCCTCCGGGAGCAGCGGCCATGCCCAGGGAGGGGGGGAACCAGCCTCGGCTCTGGAAAAACACATTAAAAGGAGAAGAATAATGGAAAACCCCATTAAAACAGGGAAAACGCGCGCGGAACCCCCGTCCCCACCCCCGCAGCATCTCCTCCCCGACCCCCAAATCCCTCCAATCCCCCCCCCCAAAGGCCCATTGGGGGAAAGGGGTGGGAATTCCCTCGGGCTGAGCCCCCCACATCCCAGCGGCGCATTTCCTGCTCCCGGCTCGCAACCCCCCCTTGGGAACGCGTCAAAACAAGGGGGGGAAATGACCCCAAATAGGAATAAACTCAAGTTTTGCGCCCGGTTGCCGCCTCCTCTGTTTTATTCCCGGCTCCTGCAGGTAGGGAGCGGTTCCTGGAATGGGCTTTGGGGGTTTTTTTTCTTCCCCCTGCCTTGTTTACAGCTCCAGAAGGCAAAAGAGTCATAAATCTTGGGGCAGCCCACAGAGACAAGTACATTTGTATGCATCGTTAGAAGCAGGCTTAATACCTCAGCCCATTAGCGAGGCAGGAGAGCCGGCGTTTCCGGTGTACATTAACTTACAGCTAAATTCTGGAGGAAAAGGGCATTGCGAATTAACATCAGCCGCATCCATCAGATTGTTTGGCATCTTGGATTAGCCGGGAAAGAGGGAATGCTGGGGGGGGGGGGGGGGGGGAGCATCCCTCGAGCATCCCGCACCGGGATGAAGCTGTATTTTGAATTTTCCCGTGGTTTTCCAAGCGTGGAAGGGGGGGTTCAAAGGGATGAAACCCCCACGTGTGTGGTTGGGAGAGGTTGGGTTAGGATGCTGCCGGCTGTAGGTACAGGCAGGAGCAGGCAGCGCTGCCCATCTGTATGCACCGCACGCTCCCTGCTATTCCTTAATAGGCTTTTTATATAAATATATATATATACGTTTCTTTTCCCCCCTCGTTCCCATTTTCTCTCTCCCATTAGCGGATCGATGCCCCTCCACCACAGAGCCCTCTCCTCCAGATCCATTACGCCAGCTATTTCCTTTCCCTAATCAATGCTTTCTTCTCCTCCATCTCCCCTTCCACCCCTTCCCTTCCTTTGCAGCCTCCTCATCTCCTCTCTCCGTGAACACCCCCCCCCCCCCCCCCAATTGCAGCACCCCAACAAGCCTCAAGGTTGGGGGGGGGGGGGAAAGGAAAAGCCTTCATTTCACCTTAAGAAGGCACCAGCATCCTGCTGCCTCCTCATCCTCACCCCCCCCTCCTCAAGCAGCACGGAGATAACGTGAATTTGGGTGGGTTTATTGTCATAGATTCATTTGGGGGGGGGGCAAATTCCCCCCCTCCTTTCCTCCTCCTCCTTGTCCTTTCCTCCTTCGCCCGTGAAAGCGTTAAAGGTAGGAGCCCGGCACCCGCAGCCAGCAGCAGGCTTTTGTGGGGCTGATTTATGGCTTCAATCTTGGTTCACCCAGAGTTCACGGGGATTTGCTGTTCCTGAGGGCTAAAAGATGGGCTCCCTTGACAAGTGTGACTGCTGGAAATGCCTCTCCCGCTCCCTCCTGCTCCCGACCGCTGCCTTTCCAGGCAGGCAAAGGGATGCGGATGGACAACGAGGCGCGGGGGGCACTGGAAAAGGGGCGCTTGGAGGGGTGCAGCACCTTAAACGTCCGCCCTTAACCTCAATGGGGATGCTGGGCGGGGGGGGAGGCTCCCAGCCGGAATTCCCAAGGGAAATACAAATATCACCCATACCCCCCCCCCCCCCCGATTTCTTCCCAGCCCCCGCGGGTTTGGAACAAGTGGAATAGTTTATGGAAGGCATCGAGGTCTTCAACTCCCGCCGCAGCATCACCCATAAATTACCCGACGTGATTCGCTTCCCAATGCGCCTCCCGCCCTCCCCGGTTCCTCCCCTCCTCAGCCCTTCCTCGCCTCCCTCCAGCCATCCTCATCCTCCTCCCGCACCCCAGACCTTGAGGGCTGATGGGTCTTTTGCCGACGGAATAACCCTGGTGGGAATGTTAATGGGATGCAAATCCCCGCGGCCGCTCCTCACCGTCGGGGCTAGCGCACGCGTGTGCGTGTACATGCGTGTGTATGTACGTGTGTGTGTGTGTGCACACCCCCAATTGATGCCTCAAGGCAATGAACCCGGTGCAGGATGCGGCCCCATTCATGGTGCAACAGCTGGATTTATGCGCGTGGTGTCGCAACCTCCTTATGCATGTGCCTGTCCATCCATCCATCCATCCATCCATCCATCCATCCATCCATCCATCCATACGGTTATAGAGAGAGCCCTGGGCTTGCAGGCAGCCAAAGGGACCTGGAGGGGTTGTGTGGGTGCTCAAAGGCCCCCCCAAATGTGCGGTGTGGCCTCGTGTGCCCTGTTTTGTGCTGCTCTGATGCAGCGTCCTCATGTATAGGGGTTATATATGTTATAGGGGTTGTTATATATGTTATATGTGTTACACAAGTTGTTATATGTGTTACACATGTTGTCACATGTGTTACACGTGTTACACAAGTTGTTACATGTGTTACACATGTTGTTATATGTGTTACACATGTTGTTATATGTGTTACACATGTTGTTGTATGTGTTATATGTGTTACATGTTGTTATATGTGCTATATACGTGTTGGCTGCCAGGATGTGGGTCAGGCCACTGCAGGGACAGAGCTATGGGGGGGTTACAGGGTGATGTCTTGGGATGGAGCTATGGCATGTGTGTGGGTCTGTGTGCTCTTGTTTCCATGTCTGTAATTCCATACATCCCCATTTCCATGTCTGCAATTCCATACATCCCCATTTCCATGTCTGCAATTCCATAAATCCCGAATTCCATGTCTGTAATTCCATATTTCCCCATTTCCATGTCTGCAATTCCATATTTCCCCATTTCCATGTCTGCAATTCCATACATCCCCATTTCCATGTCTGTAATTCCATATATCCCAAATTCCATGTCTGTAATTCCATACATCCCCATTTCCATGTCTGTAATTCCATATGTCCCCATTTCCATGTCTGTAATTCCATATATCCCGAATTCCATGTCTGTAATTCCATACATCCCCATTTTCATATCTGCAATTCCATACATCCCTGTTTCCATGCCTGTGATTCCATACGCCCCTGTTGCCATGCATGGATGTGTTTTCCCTATGCATATGCAGTGGGGTGCAGTGGGGTGTCCCCCCCCATGCTAGTCAGGGCCAGAGGGATGTCCCCCCACCACAGGGACCAGCATGGGGGTGTCCAGCTTCCATCCAAAGGGGAATGATCCCCCCCGAGAGCATCGGGAAGGGAAAACCTTGGGATAGAGCTGGGGGGTGCCCTGCAGAGACCCCCCCATCCCCATCCCTCTGTGTCCCATGGGTGGCAGGGGCTGGGCTGAAGGTCACCCGTCCCCTCCCAACCTCTCCCAGGGGCCCAATCGGAGGCTTCTTCATCCCCAAACCTAACAGGCAGGAGCACATCCCAACGGCTACCCCCGGATAACGTCCAGCCCAACGCCTTCCACCGCTCAGCATTCCCAAAGCTCTTCCCGCTCGGCATTTTGGGGGCCCTCGGGATTTGTCACCAAGGCCCCAGCAAAGCCGCTGTTGCCAGGGGATGCGGGTACCCGGGAAGCATCCACCGCCGCGCGGCACCGCGATGCTGCTGGTGCTGGGTCCTTGGGGAGCCCCACCAGCGCTCACCTTTCCCAAATCCTGCAGTTATTGGGAATGCACCCAGGTCCTATTTTTTAACCTCCATTGATTTCCTGGAAATGATGATTTTTAACGGAAACGAGCTTGAATCCAGCTCCCGGATACTCCATAATTCCCGTGTTTCGACCTGGGCATTGCATCCTGCGGTCAGTTCAGCTCCCTATGCGTTCATGAAGGGTGGGATGGCAGGCGGGATGCAGGAATGTGGCAGGAAAGACAGGAGAAAAGAAGGAAAAGGAGATGGGAGGGAGCAAAGCAGCCCCTGCTATGGATTGGGAGCCCTCCAGCATCCCAGCTCTGCTCATTCCATGGGATTTAACCACGTATCCTGCACTCGGGGGGAGGTTTTCCAAGGATCTGCCCGGCTTCTGCATCTGGGAAGGCCACGGGAGCTGGGAAAAGCGCTCCCAACCTATTACTGTCATTAAAACCCTATGGCTAAGGATGACCACGAGCATCCCGCACGGATCCCTCCACTCCAGCGCCTCTGGCTCCCTGGGGATTACATCAGGGGGGCACATGGCACAGCAACGCTGCTCCCCACCTCGCTCCATCCCATTTGGGGATGGATTCCCCCCCCCCAGGGATGGAGCACGGGCAGGAAGGGAAATGAGCATCGGTGCAGAGCATCCATAGGGAAAGAAACGCGCGGGATTGAGCTGCTTTGCCAAAAGAGCCCCGCTTCCATCGGCTCCCAGGGGGTTGGTACGGGGGGGGGGGGAGTCCCCCCAAATTGCTTTGCCCCAGCCCTGCCCGTGCTTCTCCTCTTCCTCCCTGTGCCTCATTGTTTCCTGAGCACATAGAGCTGGAAATACCCAGCAGCTCCCGGGCGGATTGGACCCGGCACCGCTGCCATTGACACGGCCTCGGCGCCCTTATTTATTTGTATGGAAATAAGGAAGCAGAGAAGGTGGAAAACCCAAACCAAGGCCAAAGAAAAGCACGGGAAGGAGCGGATCCCGCGCCTCCGCAGGACACCGGGAAGAAAGTGGATTCTCCTTTTTTCCAGGCTTTCGGGGCGAAACAGAGCTCTCTTGTTCTTGGAATCCCTTTGGCATCTCGTGGCTGTGGGGAAGGAGGGGCCTCACCCTCCGCTCACCCCCATCCATCACCCCGACAGCCCTCGCTTGCCGAGGCCTCTCACCCTTTTCATCTCCCGGTTTCTGTGCAGCCGCCGTCGCCGGGGCATCCCCTCCCCGTATCCCGCTCCCCAGCATCTCGGAGGGGCTGGAGGATGGGGATCCTGCTCCATGGGCGGCGATGGTACCCAATTCCCATTGATTCCTTAGTTCCCTCTTCCCAAAGGAGTCGATCTTCCTGATTCAATGAGCCTTTACTACAGGCTGAGATATTCCTTCGGGTGCTGGTTTTCCAGACCGGAAACATTCCAACCTGGACCAGGAGGATGGTTTAGAGGAACCCCTCTACAAATAAACCCAAGCGCTTTATGGGGTGGGAAAACCAGCAATCCCCTCCCGCTGCATTCTGCTCTCCTTTAGGAGATGAGCATCCTGCCTGTGCCTCCGTACGGATGGATCCGAAATGGGATACGGATGCGTGCGTGCCCCAGTGTTGTGTTTTCCCATATACACACGTTTGCATCCTCATAAGCACTGCTCTATGTGTAGGTTTACACGGAGTAGGAGGATTTGCACCCTCTTGTGCTCCTAAATCCCCCCCTTTGGTGGGATAAAAGCTGCCCAAGGAGGGGAACACCACAACTCAGCACGAAATCCCGGCATCCCGCTGCTGGAAAACGGCTGCAAATCACAGCGGCATCCCGGGAATTCGATCCCAGCTCAGCACCAGCTCCATTGCACCGCGTCGGGTCCGCGCTGCCTCCTTCCTGCGGTGTAACAGCAACGAACGCTCCTTGCGCCCCGCGTTGCAATGGGATTGTAGGCACCACAATGCCCCCCCCGCTTTGCCCCCATCAGCCCTTTCCCAGGCTGGATGTGCCCCTTCATGCTCGGAGTGTAAATCCATGGGGAAGAAGGGGAAGAGCTCCTTGCACAGGGGGCACGTGCATGACGACGGCCGCATGCCCTTTGTCTTAGGGTGCAAGGCAAAGGGGATGTGGAAGTTGGATGGGGCTTGGAGCAAGCTGCTCCAGTGGAAGGTGTCCCTGCCTATGGCACGGGGCTGGAGCTGGAGGAGCTTTCCCAACGCATTCCATGACTCTCTGACGGCGACGGCAATGTGCAAGGCAAGGGGTTGAGCATGGCTGCGGGTGATGCAGGTATTTTGGGGCCAAAGCATCAACAATACGGGATGCCCTTGGCTCCGAACCCCGTTATTCCCATCCTACCTTCACCCACCGACCATTAACCCCCATCCCTGGCACTTTCCCGGAGCAAACAAGGGGCGACGGAGAAAGAAACCCCTGAATGCCGAGGGTTCAGAGGGATTTCATTGGAATCCCAATGGAATCCCGGGGCTGCATTAGCATTCAAGGCATCGGGAGCGGGCGCTCGGTGCCGCTGCATTGACCTTTCCTTGCACCCGGTGCCGGGGAGGAGCGCGGCGCGGCGGCTGCGCCGGGGCTCGCCGTGCGGATTCTAATGGGGCGATTACTGTCACCGAGTCATTTGTCACGGGGCCCGGGGAGCCTCGGCGGCCGGCGGCCCTCCCGGGGCTCCTTATGGCCGCCTTCGCCTCTCCAGATTGGAGGAAGATGGGGCGGCTTTATCAGCCCATGGAGCCGGCTGAAGGGTGACGCGCGGGTTGCATCTGGAGGGTGATGGAGGGATGAAGGCTTCCCAATAGAAGGACCCCCCCCCTCCACCAAACCTTCACCAAATCCCCCCAAACCGCACCTATTAAATGCAATCAAACCGCCTTTGAGATGCTCTTTGGGATAACGCAAGGGGGATGGAGCATCCTTCCCCGCGCCCCCCGTCCCCGTATGCGTTCTCCTGTTCAATTCAATCACACCGAGGGTTGTGCTGCTTTCATTAAGCATCGTGGGCAAACGAGCTCCCTGCAGCCTCCCAGCACTAATTAGCAACAGGCAGGAGCAGTCCCCCCCCCCGCCTCCCCCTTTTGCTTGCTTATGCATCACTGCGGGTAATAAATAGACTTTGGGGGGCTGGAGGTAGGGGTGGGGGTGCTCCTGGGCCTGGTGCTGTCGCCTTCATCCCACACGGGACAACCCTAGTGAAGAAAGCAGGGAGGAAGAGGATGGTGAGGGTCATCCCCTCCTGATGCAGCCCTCAGCATCCCAAGGAGGTGAATGTGTGCGTCCAACGAGGTCAGGGCTTGGAATTCCACTCCATTGGGATGGGTATAACCTGTAGGCAAAGCCTTAGTGAAGCTGAAGCTGGAGGGGGATGCTTTGGGATGCTGATGGAGGCAGATGTGTATTTCCCAAGGAGATTTGTCTCTGGCCTTGATGGAGAAGCTGAATTCCCTCCGTAGGGCTGTGACGGCTGGGATATAAACCCCTCAGCATCCCTAGTCCAGGCTCCCTCTGGAGTCAGCGGAGAGAATAGGCACGAATCAGGGGATGACAGGAAATCACCCCAAAATGACCCAATCCCTTCGCGTTCTGGGACCTGGCTTAAGCTTTGGGTAAATTAAGCTGAAAGGGGAAAGGTAAAGCTTAAACACGAGGAGTGGCTGATCACCAGCATCCCCATCACCGGGAGCGGGTACCACGGCTCAGCCGATGGATAACGGCTCCATCCTCATCTCTGCAGCCGTTCCTAGGAAAAGCTTGATTTCACAGTATCACAGTATCATAGTATCACAGTATGTTAGAGATTGGAAGGGACCTCAAGAGATCATCTAGTCCAATCCCCCTGCCAGAGCAGGAACACCTAGATAAGGTTACACAGGAATGTGTCCAGGCGGGTTTTGAATGTCTCCAGAGAAGGAGACTCCACAACCCCCCTGGGCAGCCTGTTCCAGTGTTCTGTCACCCTCACTGAGAAGAAGTTTCTTCTCAAGTTTAAGTGGAACCTCTTGTGTTCCAGTTTATACCCATTACCCCTTGTCTTATCATTGTTAGCCATTGAGAAGAGCCTGGCTCCATCCTCGTGACACTCCCCCTTTATATATTTATATACACTAATAAGGTCCCCCCGCAGTCTCCTCTTCTCCAAACTATAGAGACCCAGCTCCCTCAGCCTTTCCTCATAAGGGAGATGCTCCACTCCCTTCATCATCTTTGTCGCCCTGCGCTGGACTCTCTCCAGCAGGTCCCTGTCCTTCTTGAACTGAGGGGCCCAGAACTGGACACAATATTCCAGATGCGGTCTCACCAGGGCAGAGTAGAGGGGAAGGAGGACCTCTCTCGACCTACTGACCACCCCCCTTCTAATACACCCCAGGATGCCATTGGCCTTCCTGGCCACAAGGGCACAGTGTTGGCTCATGGTCATCCTGCCGTCCACTAGGACCCCCAGGTCCCTCTCCCCTACACTACTCTCTAACAGGTCGTTCCCCAAACCTGGAGCTCAAAGCTTAAACCCCTTCCCAGCATCCCCACCACTGCTCACTGGGGTAATTGCTTCTGCTCACTCCATTTGCTCCTCCTTGCAGCCCTGCTGGAGGATTATTGAGTTTCACGCTGAACTTCACGTAGGACGTGTTGGGATTTGGGAGAGATCAACTATTTTCCACCCTTTTCCTTGCCCTGGAAAACTGGGAGTTTCAGTTACATCACCGTGGGAAGCATCTCACCCCCGCTGGTTTCCCCCTCACGCTCATCTCTTTCAAGCCTTGCACGTCAACACCAGGATAGCTGGGATGCTCCTGTGGCATTCCCGGCTTTTCCCTTCAAAGGACTGCATTTGCCTCGCAAATCCCTAGTAAGAAAGGGAAGGAAAGAGGCATTTCCAGCCCAATTTCATCAGGGAGCTGGGGGATTTCAGCTCCCTCCAAAGCTTTTAGGAGACAACTTGCTTGGAGCTCCGACCTTTGGGCTTAAAAGCCTGGATTTTGGCACCCAGCCCTTGGCTTTAATGGTGTTCAGAGGCTTGGCTTGACCTTTCTTTTGCAAGGCAATGCTTCCCGGCTCCGGCTGAGCTCCTCGGAGCCGCCTGTCCGGGGCCGTTGGCTTCCTAGGAAGATTCATGGGACTCATAAAAACATCAGTTTTCTTCCCTAAACAAAGCTGTTGTCGGCCGTTTGTGGGGGAGAGGTTGGAGGAAAGGAGGGGGGGATGAGGGAGGGATGAGGGAGGGAGGCAGGGAGGGGTGAAGGAGAGTGCAGGGAGGATGCAGGGGGACGCAGGGAGGATGAAGGAAGGATGCAGAAGGGATGCAGGGGGGATGCAGAAGGGATGCAGGGGGGATGCAGAAGGGATGCAAGCAGGATGCAGGCAGGATGCAGAAGGGATGCAGAAAGGATGCAGGCAGGATGCAGAAGGGATGCAGAAAGGATGCAGGCAGGATGCAGGCAGGATGCAGAAGGGATGCAGAAAGGATGCAGGCAGGATGCAGTGAGGATGCAGAAGGGATGCAGAAGGGATGCAGGGAGGACGCAGGGAGGATGCAGTGAGGATGCAGGCAGGATGCAGTGAGGATGCAGAAGGGATGCAGAAAGGATGCAGGCAGGATGCAGTGAGGATGCAGAAGGGATGCAGAAGGGATGCAGGGAGGACGCAGGGAGGATGCAGTGAGGATGCAGGCAGGATGCAGTGAGGATGCAGAAGGGATGCAGGGAGGACGCAGAGAGGATGCAGTGAGGATGCAGGGAGGATGCAGGCAGGATGCAGAAGGGATGCAGAAGGGATGCAGGCAGGATGCAGGCAGGATGCAGAAGGGATGCAGTGAGGATGCAGTGAGGATGCAGGCAGGATGCAGTGAGGATGCAGAAGGGATGCAGGGAGGACGCAGAGAGGATGCAGTGAGGATGCAGGGAGGATGCAGGGAGGATGCAGGCAGGATGCAGAAGGGATGCAGAAGGGATGCAGAAGGGATGCAGGCAGGATGCAGGCAGGATGCAGAAGGGATGCAGTGAGGATGCAGTGAGGATGCAGGCAGGATGCAGACAGGATGCAGAAGGGATGCAGGCAGGATGCAGGCAGGATGCAGAAGGGATGCAGTGAGGATGCAGTGAGGATGCAGGCAGGATGCAGGCAGGATGCAGAAGGGATGCAGGCAGGATGCAGGCAGGATGCAGAAGGGATGCAGTGAGGATGCAGTGAGGATGCAGGCAGGATGCAGACAGGATGCAGAAGGGATGCAGGGAGGATGCAGGGAGGATGCAGGGAGGGTGCAGGCAGGGTGCAGGCAGGATGCAGAAGGGATGCAGAAGGGATGCAGGGAGGATGCAGGGAGGATGCTCTGCATTCTTCCCCAGCTGGTGAGTTGTTCTGTTGCTGTAAATAAGGCAGTGGTGCCAGCAAAGCCTCTGGGTCAAGGGCAGGGGCTCAGCCTGTCCCTCAGCAGCTCCTCACCTACGTGGGGAGACATGGAGATGGTGTAAAACAGACTCCAAAGGGATGCTCCTGCCCATCCACAAGGGATGCCTCTCCATTGGATGTGCTCCACACTGCAATCCAAAGCAGCGTTGGCCCTTCTGGAGGCTGCTGCTCATTCCAGTTCACCTTCCAAAGCGATGGATCCCCCTTTCCTCATCCTGCAAGTCGATCAGTGACTTGAGACCTTTCCCAAGGAGCATTTCCATACGGGAAAGGGTGGGCAATCAGCCTAAGGGTTGGATGCTCCCCTGGCCCTTGGTTTCTTACTCCCCTGTGAGGTGCTGCCCATCCCCTTCCCATCCTCAACCGGGAAAGAGGGGGAACTGCACGGAGAGGATTTGCTGCATCCCGTAAGCCACGGAGCACAGCGGGGAATGGCCCGTGCCGAGGGGGATGCTCTTCAAGAGGCGCTGAGCTGAGCAGCCCATCTTTGCTAATGAACATGCGGTGAAAGAGGCCTGGATCCGACCCAAATGCCAGGGGACAGGCAGTAAATTACCTTCCACTGCTGGAGGAGCGCTTCCATTGGGACCAAAGTGCACTTTGCATGCATTTTACATGCTCTTTAAACGCACTCGAACTGAACGGGCTTTAAACTCAAAGCCTTCGCTAATCCGCATTCGCCTGCCCGAGTGGTCCCTTGCAGACACGTCCCTGCAGCAGGACACAGCCCGATGCCCTTGGAAGGTGGGAGAAGCGCCTTCAGGTTGGCTTCATCGCCTGATCCATCACCAAGAAGCCTTGGCCCAAGCTGGAGGAGGCAAGGATGAGAAGCTCCAGCGAACCCAATGGGACAGGGATTTGCTGCGCCGGTTTCTATTGGGTTTGGAAGGAGGGAGGATGCCGGGGGTCTTGGTGCCTCCACAGCTTGAGGTGGGCGATGGGATGGGGGTGGTCGCCCCCGTTGGTGCCTCCTTGCATTGCTCAGGGTGTTTCCCAACCCAACCCAGTCTGGGATTCTCGGTGTCGATGTGCCCGAATGAGGAGCTTCACACCCAAACCCCTCCATGAGGTCCATGCAGGCAGACCAGCACCCTCACGCCTTACGGAAGGGCTCAGTTGAGGTGCTCATTGCAAACCCATCAGGAACGTCCCCAGCTATGCCCCAAACCAGGGTCTTTCCCCTTCCATTGACCAAACAGGAGCCGAGCATCCAGCTAAACCCAACGCTGATTGGTTGGCGGAGCGGGACGGATCCTGTCCTCCAAGGAGGTGGTTGAACCTCAGCATCTCTTGCAAGGCAGAGAGAGCTCAGGCTCTTGGAGCAGGTCCATAAGGGAGGTGCAGAGGGGGAGCTGGTTGCTATAGATCCTCGCCGCTGTGTTGGCAGAGCCCAGCAGCACTGAGCCGTATCGAGAAGGGGCCATCCATCAGCATTCATCCAAATCAACTCCTAAAGTGAAAGAGGCAGAGCCTTGAAGCCCCGTTCTGGGCCTTTCTTCAGCATTAGAGATGGCTTCATCCAGTTCAGCTTCATTTGCAAAGCCAAACGGAATTAAGGCTGGCTCTGCCCTGAACCAGGAGGTCCATGGGTCCATTGAGCTGCCCCACTTGCGATGCCCACCCTTGGGTGATCTATAGGCCCTTGGCAGGTGAGCTCGAGGGAAGGATCACAGCGTCTTGTCTTCAATAGGGCTTTGCTGGCAATGAATTGGCTTTTCCCTGCCATACACGGAGCTGCCAGCCCACCACCGGCTCCAAGAGGTCCTTAGGGTGCATCCAGCAGTGCAATGGACACCAAATGATGCGCAAGGACAGGAGGGATGCAGCGATGCTCCAGGTGGGGCAATGGGGATGATCACATCCATGCGTCTGTGATTGCAGCTGAGAGCATCGCGCACCCCGTGCGTGGAAGGGAGAAGGTCCTGATGGTGGTAACTGGGATCCTAAGGGGCTTTTAGTCTGTCAGAGAGAGGCACAAAGGGATGTAAACCCCCCGGGAGGGGATTTGCCAGCCCTGAGAATGGGGAGATGTTTGGAGAGGTTGGGTGGCACGGGGGGGTTGATGGTCCCCATCACTTGGTAGGGTGAGCAGAGGATGCAACAGCCTTAAAGGATGGGTGTCCAGGTCTCTTTGCAGGCACCAAGCATCCCATAGGTCCCTTCCAGAGGCCAGATCCTGACTTCACTGGGCTTCCTCACCAGCCCCATCACTTCATTACTTCCATCTATAGCCAGGAAGCATCTCACCAGGGTCACCCGATGCTGGAGGGAGAGGACATTCGCAGCCTGCATCCACTGAGATGTGGCCGTTGAGGGGTGATTTGGACCACTCCAGGCCCAGCAGACCACGAGCAGGATGGAACCTCCAATCCTCCAAGGGAACCTTATCTATGGTTGGGATCGTGCTGGAATTTGGCTGCAGATGACCCCGTCCCGCTGGGCACTGGCAGGGGAAACGCCTCCAGCGAGGCTTTGGGGCAGTTTCTTGTCTTCCCCTTATTAATCCCAGAGAAGAAAGCAGCTCCTGCTCCCTCCCATCAATCTCCTGGTGGCCTCAGGATGTTTGTCCAACCCTTGGATCCCGGCGCTTCCCGGCTCTGCTCCCACCATGGATCAAGTGGGGAGGGAAAGGGCTCGGTGGCTCCCGCGAGTCTTGAGCACGGGCTGAAAGCGAAGCAAACGTTTTCCATGCTGAGCCCAGGCGCTGGAATGCTGAGGTTGGCTCCGAATCCCGGCCATGAATTCCCTGCTCTTTGTCTCTTTGGTTTTAGAGGTGGGAGTTCTGGAGATGAAGGGAGGAGGAACTTCATCTTCCCAGGGCAAACTGAGGCTCCCGTCCTGTGTGCAGGCAGGAGCTGGTGCCTTCATCACAAAGCGAACTCGTTCCAGAAGGCCCAAAATACCAAACTTGGTACAAACTATGGGCATTTTAGTACTAAACTAAGTTAATTCAGCAGCTCCGCTACCTTTGACGGACCACGTTCAGGTTTGGTTGATGGAACCCCGCAAGCTCCAGTCTAACGTCCCTCCTTTCACTTGGTGGTGAAGCAAAGTCCTTGTTGGACATAGAGGTCTGCTAAACATCTCTGATCAACTCTTTCCTATGGCATAATTGGCTTTGATCTCCATCCATCCATCCCTCCATCCATCCATCCCTCCATCCCTCCATCCATCCATCCCTCCATCCCTCCATCCATCCATCCCTCCATCCATCCATCCTCCATCCATCCATCCCTCCATCCATCCATCCTCCATCCATCCATCCATCCTCCATCCTCCATCCATCCATCCATCCATCCTCCATCCATCCATTCATCCCCCATCCATCCATCCTCCATCCTCCATCCATCCATCCATCCCCCATCCATCCATCCATCCATCCCCCATCCATCCATCCATCCATCCTCCATCCATCCATCCCCCATCCATCATCCATCCATCCTCCATCCATCCATCCATCCCCCATCCATCCATCCATCATCCATCCATCCATCCTCCATCCTCCATCCATCCATCCATCCATCCTCCATCCTCCATCCATCCATCCATCCATCCCCCGTCCATCCATCCTCCATCCATCCATCCATCCCCCATCTATCCATTCATCCTCCATCCATCCATCCATCCTCCATCCTCCATCCATCCATCCATCCATCCCCCATCCATCCATCCATCCATCCATCCATCCATCCCCCATCCATCCATCCCCCATCCATCCATCCATCCATCCTCCATCTATCCATCCATCCCCCATCCATCCATCCTCCATCCATCCATCCATCCCCCATCCATCCATCCATCATCCATCCATCCATCCATCCATCCATCCATCCATCCATCCTCCATCCTCCATCCTCCATCCATCCATCCATCCATCCATCCATCCCCCATCCATCCATCCATCCATCCATCCATCCATCCATGCATCCCCCATCCATCCATCCTCCATCCATCCATCCATCCCCCATCCATCCATCCATCATCCATCCATCCATCCATCCATCCATCCATCCATCCATCCATCCATCCTCCATCCTCCATCCTCCATCCATCCATCCATCCATCCATCCATCCCCCATCCATCCATCCATCCATCCATCCATCCATCCCCCATCCATCCATCCTCCATCCATCCATCCATCCCCCATCCATCCATCCTCTCATCCATCCCCCATCCATCCCCCATCCATTCCCCACCATTCCATCTCCTCCCTCCAGGACCAAAAGAGGCACAAGCATCTTGTGCCATCCCACTTCTCCTCTATCAGGCCAAGCTATCCCTGGTGTCCTCACATCTAAATGGCTTGTTTCCATTAGCACATGGGCAGCTACTGACGTATCTCAGCACAGGGTTTCCAACATGAAGTTCTCTCCAGTGACCATTACTTTGCCTTAAAACCATTGGATTCCAAAGGCAAATGAATGCTCAGCAATGCTCAGATGGCCACTTAATGTCATGTTTACCCCGTGCCAGATGCTTCTCAAAATGAATGAGGCTTAAAGATCCCAGTTCTCCCTTTATTTAATGCACTTTAAGGTGCCCAAGTCATCAGCTTCACTTTAGCATCTCACTTCAATAGAAAGATCTACTTTTCTCCATTACAAGGTCATTTGTCATAGGAGCCGTTTTCCATGAAGCCCCAATGGAGAATGAGAACATTCGTGCTAGGTCATGGCCAAGATTTGCCCGTTTCCACGTAGAAATGAACCATTTAGTGGCAGAACGAGCCCAAAATCAGCCAGGAGGGAATGGAGCAACCTCCATCCTCCCATGGACCATGGCAGGGTTGGATGCTCCGGGCTTTTGCGGTGGGATGAATTCCTTCTCCCCTATTCCCTCTTTCAGCTGGAGACCCCTAAACCATTCACTCAACCCCATAGTGAGACAGAGGAGAGCTACCAATGGGTTCAAGCTGGTGGCAAAGGCCACCTCTGGGTGTCCCCTTGTGCATGGACCACGGGGAAGGACCAAACATCTTGGAAGAGCCGAGGAGCGAAGCCAGGCGATGGGGTCGGTGCCTGAAACGGTGCCGACCCCAATGGGTTTGCCATTGAGATGCTCAAGTAGGAGCAGAGCAAAGGTCTCCCCCAGCACACGGAACCAGCCCTTGACACGGACTCTCCCTCCACAGCAACCATTAAACCCCAACGTTTCCCTCTTCACTCTGGCCTTACCCTTGCCATCACCCCCTTTATTCCCTGTTCACCCACAAACGGACACCGTAACTCATAAAACCCCCATGCAAAAGCTCCGTCGCCGCCGTGACTTTGGCTTCTCCTTGCGCTATCCATGTGTGCAGCCTGGGAATGTAAATACATCCAGGCTGTCCCGCTTTGATTCATGCCTCGGGATCAAATCACGCATTGCTTCCCTGGCCACCATAAATCTCTGCCCGGCCACTCCACCTGAATCGCTCTTTGTGTGCCTCTCGGAGCAGGAGAAGGAACAACGGCTCCGGTGGCGAGAGGCAGGAGCCACCAGCACCCAACAGGGAATATGCTCCCCAGTGATGGGCGCGGATGGAATCACCCTTGGGCTGCTCCAGCATCTCCAGTGCAGAGCTCAGAGAGCGCAAAAAGAGGTGGGTTTGGGGTGATTCAATGTGTTAGAAACCATGGGGTTTGGTGGCCCACCCTGAGGACAACGACTTGGGAGCGCAGGGTCTAGGCTGGGAGCAGGGATGTGGGCAGGGCAGTGCTGGAAGTAGGGGCAGATGCCTCCTTCCCATTGCCATTAGGACCTTGAGTCCCTTTGGGCTGCCCAGAAGATGAGGTTCTCCTGGACCCCAACGGCAGCAGAGGGAGCTTGGCACATCCAAAGCTCCTTCCCCTTGGTGTCCAAGCCTTGGACTCAACGAGGAGCTGCCTCCCCTCGCTGTGACCAGGGTTTGGTGTCAACCGGTCCCCAAGCCTTGCGGGGTGGCCAAGGGAAAGAGATGGGAGCATCCTTGGGTGGGCACAAGGGATGATTGGGGTGTTTTCTCCCCGGAAGCATCATTGGGAGAGTCCAAATCCTCCCATGCCAAGAGAATTGACCCAATCCCACCTAAACCCATCCCAGAAAAGGCCACTCATGGACCAGGGCAGCTCCATCCCAGCAAGGCCTTGAGCTGACCCACTCTGTGTCCATCCAGCCTGGGGCAGGAGCAGCAACGTGGGGCCGGTGACCACCCCTTTGGCCGAGCACTGGGTGTGGGAGGGGCTCTGGTGACCCCCACGTTCATCTGGGGGCTCCGCTGAGGCTCGTCCCTTCACTGACATCGGATGCTTCGCATTCCAAAGCTCTCTCTAAGATAACTTGGAGCGAGGAAGAGCGGAGAACTGGGCTGAGCTCCCGGATCGGGAGAAATTCCGGGAATAAAAGGGGGGGTGCTTTCTATTTTCCTGGGATCTTGAAGGATAAAACAAGGAGAGAAACCCTCACGTACATCCAGGGAGAGCAAGAAAGACTGGAGGCAATTCCAGAGCCTTACACAAAGCCCTCAACGTCTTTCATCCTGTAGGAATGCATCCTAGAGAAGTGGATCCCTTAGGAATAGATCCTATAGGAATGGATCCCATAGGGATGGATCCGATAGGGATGGATCTTGTAGGAATGCATCCTAGAGAAATGGATCTGGTAGGAATAGATCCTATAGGAAGGATCCTACAGGGATGGATCCAATAGGGATGGATCTTGTAGTAATGCATCCTAGAGAAATGGATCCGGTAGGAATAGATCCTATGGTGAATGGATCCTATAGGGATGGATCCAATAGGGATGGATCTTGTAGTAATGCATCCTAGAGAAATGGATCTGGTAGGAATAGATCCTATAGGGAGGATCCTACAGGGATGGATCCTATAGGGATGGATCTGATAGGGATGGATCTTGTAGTAATGCATCCTAGAGAAATGGATCCGGTAGGAATAGATCCTACAGGGATGGATCCTACAGGGATGGATCCTACAGGGATAGATCCCACAGGGATGGATCTTGTAGTAACGCATCCTAGAGAAACAGAAACTATAGAAATGGGTCCTGTAGGACCAGATCCTGTCAGGCTGCATCCTACAGGAGTGCATCCTATAGGGCCAGATCCTACAGGACTCGATCCCATAGGAAGAGCCTTTACAGCAGGCTGCACTCGCTAGTGGGGTGCTGACCGATGCTGTGGATCCGAGCCTAGCAGCAGGATGCTCTATTTGGGACGCAGTGGTCCTCACCTCCCTGCAGCCGTGCCATCGGATGCCCCCATCCCACCTCCTCCCTCCTGGAGCCCCTGGGCTGCTCCCGCGCCATTCCCAGAGGCGGGATGCGCTCGCCCCTTGGCCAAAGGGCGCGGGAGGAGGGATTCGAGCCGCTCCAAGCCCGTCCTTAATCCCAGCAGCAACCCCACGTTGTTAATGAAGGCCGGGAGCCTCTAAAATAAAGGGAATGATTGGAACGAGCTCTAATTCCTCTACTGAATGCCTCCGACGCTCCCTTTATCACCGAGATGGACAGGATCTAATTGGTGCGGCGCAAGGCATCAATCTTTGCGCGAGGGCTTTCTGTACAAGCGACAGCGATTACTGTCATATTATGACACCATCAGCCCGAGATCAATGGCGTTTTAAGCGCTCTCCAGTTATGGGCAATTGGTGACAATAAAAACAGTGACAAATGGGGGACACAAGCGCCCAGCGATCCGGTGGCGGAGCGAAGCCATAAATAACCTGCTTTCCATAGGGAAAAAAGGGGGAGGGTTCCCCGGGATTGGCGGGGAGGGAGGGAATTCCGTGTGGGAACGCTGGGATTTTGCCGACGAACAACTCCCGGCCTGGAGCCAAGGGGCATTCCCAGGTGGTTGCTGGGAAGAGCAAGGTTTGGCCATGGAAGCTCTTCCCAAGTGGAGGCAAGGCGATGCAGTGCACAGCGGGATGGTTTGTGGCGCCGGAGCAACGTTGTTCCCTCCGGGATGTGGTCCTTAAATACAGGCAACGGGAGCAGCGCTAAGCTGGGGATCCTTATGGAGCTTTCCGATGGGAATCCTGGGAAAACTGGGGTGGAATCCTGGGAAAACTGGGGTGGAATCCTGCTTTTCCTGCTCCCCTTGAGTGCCATCAGCTCCCAGACCCATCCCCAGTTGTCACCTCCCTTGTCTGGGCAGGAATAAAAGAGCCTGAGGACAAGTAGGGAAAGGGAGAATAGATCCCACAGGAATGGAGTCTATAGGAACAGATCCTATGGGAATGGATCCTATAGAAACAAATCCCGTAAGAAGGATCCCATTAAAATGAATCCCGAAGAAATGCATCCTGGATCCTATGAGAGCAGATCCTATTGCTATGGATCCTATGGAAACAGATCCCACAGGAATGGATTCTATAGGAACAGATCCTATGGGAATGGATCCTATAGAAACAAATCCCGTAAGAAGGATCCCATTAAAATGAATCCTGAAGAAATGCATCCTGGATCCTATGAGAGCAGATCCTGTTGCTTTGGATCCTATGGGAACAGATCCCGCAGGAATAGATCCCATGGGAACGTATCGTATAGGAACAGCTCCTGTCGGGATGTATCCTAGAGAACAGAACCATAGGAACGGGTCCTATAGGAATGGGTTCCAGAGGTACAGAACCTGTAGGAATGCATCCTAGAGAAATGGATCCTGTAGGAATAGATCCTATAGGAATGGATCCTACAAGGATGGATCCTGTAGTAACATATCCTAGAGAAATGGATCCTGTAGGAATAGATCCTATAGGAATAGATCCTATAGGAATGGATCCTACAAGGATGGATGCTGTAGTAACATATCCTAGAGAAATGGATCCTGTAGGAATAGATCCTATAGGAATAGATCCTATAGGAATGGATCCTACAAGGATGGATGCTGTAGTAACATATCCTAGAGAAATGGATCCTGTAGGAGCAGATCCTCTAGGAATGGGCCCTGTAGGGATGGATCCTGCAGTAACGCATCCTAGAGAAACAGGAACTATAGGAATGGATCCTATAGGAACAGATCCGGTAAGAATCCCCCTCATCCCACTGCCTGCAGCATCACAGGACCTCACCTGGAGCTGGATCCCATTTGGCTCCGGAAAGGTCCATCCCTTGCACGGAGCATCCCTGATGTCCAGCACGGGGCTGAAGCCAAGCACCCACTTCACCTACACCAGGAGAGGATGGAGCCGCTCCGGCTTTCCCAACCGGAGCCGGGTGTCGGATGGGGCAGCAATGCCCCTCGGAGCCGAGCAAAGAGCGGGAAGAGCGGGCAGGAGCCAACCAGCCATGAGCCATAACAAGGGAGCATCCAACGGGAACGATCAAGATGCTCCCGCTCCTCTGGGTATCCATATTCCCGGAGCCGTTCTGCTCCGCAAACGGATGCGGGAGAAAGATGGAGCCTGCGTTGTTCCCTCTCTGCTGGCAGCGATGGTCCAGGAAGCCCAACTCGGCTGCAGGCTCCTCCTCCTCCTCCGCTCCATCCCGAATGCCCGCCCTCGGGATGCGCTCCGGGTTCGAGCACCCGGCCTGGATCCCCGCAGAGGGGATGAGGGGGTCCCCATGGGTGGGAAGGGGGAGTTTCGGGATAAGGGGAGCAGGGATGGGGCAGCCCAAGGAAAGCCCCTGAGGATGCTGCCTGTGGGTTGATGGGATGCTTTAATTTGTGTCCCAGGGAGGGAGGGGAATGGGGGCTTCTCCATCCACGTATCCCTCCTTTCCTCCCTCCATCCATCCTCCATCCATCCTTCATCCCTCCTTCCTTCCCTCCATGCCTCCATCCATCCTTTTCCTCCTTCCCTCTCTCCCTTTCTCACTCCTTTCCCTCATGTTTTTCCACCCCTCCCCACATCCTCCTTTCCTCTATCCTTCATCCATCCATCCATCCATCCCTCCCTCCATCCATCCCTCCATCCATCCCTCCCTCCCTCCATCCATCCCTCCATCCATCCATCCATTCATCCATCCATCCCTCCCTCCATCCATCCCTCCATCCATCCCTCCCTCCCTCCATCCATCCATCCCTCCATCCATCCATCCATTCATCCATCCATCCCTCCCTCCATCCATCCCTCCATCCATCCCTCCCTCCCTCCATCCATCCATCCCTCCCTCCATCCATCCCTCCATCCATCCCTCCCTCCATCCATCATCCATCCATCCATCCCTCCCTCCATCCATCCATCCTCCATCCATCCATCCATTCATCCATCCCTCCCTCCCTCCATCCATCCATCCATCCCTCCATCCATCCATCCATTCATCCATCCATCCCTCCCTCCATCCATCCCTCCATCCATCCCTCCCTCCCTCCATCCATCCATCCCTCCCTCCATCCATCCCTCCATCCATCCCTCCCTCCATCCATCATCCATCCATCCCTCCCTCCCTCCATCCATCCATCCTCCATCCATCCATCATCCATCCATCCATCCCTCCCTCCATCCATCCATCCCTCCATCATCCATCCATCCATCATCCATTCATCCATCCCTCCCTCCTTCCCTTTCTCCCTCCTTTCCTTCATCCTTTTCTCCCTCCCTCCCATCCTCCTTCCCTCCCTCCCTCCTCCATCCATGCATCCCTCCCTCCCTGTCCCCCCTCCCTCTCTCCAGGCCCAGGATCCTCTGGGATGTGTAAATCTCATCCACCCCCAAAGCCAGGCCCCCCCAGCCCTGGAGCAGCCGGAGCTGCCCTGGGCGGTGATTTCCAGCCTGCCCATTCCCGGTCTCCCTGCCCTCCCTGCCAAAGGCTCGGCAATCCTATGGGAAGAGCGGGCCGTAACAAGGAACGCTGCTCATAGGTGAGCGCAGGGAATTCTTCATGGGGCTTCTGCAGACGGATGGGCTCCCGGCAGCCATAAACACAGCTCGGAGCACGCTTCCTTCTCCCGAAGGATTCCCATCCGCCTGCAAGGATGGATCCTGCTCGGAGCCGCCGCCAACGGGGGATGCTCTCCGAACCCCTCCTCAGGGGGCACACGGGCATCCCCGTGGATCTGGGGGTACCAAAGGCGCCGCGGAGGCGATGCTGCTGCATCGCTTCCTCGGGATCCCTTTGGGAACGGTGGGCTGGGAGCATCCAGGTGATGCTGGAGGCGGGAAATGCAACGGGAGCCATTTGAGCTTGGGCATTCCCTATGGAAAAGGAGACTCCAGGAAAGGGTCAGCGGGAATTGGGGAGGAGAAGAGCCCTTTGCGGGCTCCTCCCTGCGGTTCCTAGGTCCCAACTCAAGACGGAGCCAAGGAGGAAGATGCGCCAAGGCCACCCAATGGCAGCGGATTGATCCCAGCACACCCTGAGGGGCTCGCTCCTCCCTCACCTGGGGCTCGGATCTCAAGGTCTGAATCATGGAATCATGGAATGCGCTGGGATGAAGGGACCTTAAAGCTCCTCCACTTCCAACCCCTGCCATAGGCACGGACCCCTTCCATTGGAGCAGGGTGCTCCAAGCCCCATTGAACCCGGCCTGGATGGGATGGAGCATCCAAACCTTCTCCATTGAGCCCATCCCAGTGCCCCAGCACCCTCACAGGGAAGAGCTTCCTTATCTCCAACCTGAACTTCCCTGTTCCAGCCGGAACCCATCCCCCCTTGTCCCATCGCATCCTTGCAGCCCCCTTCGGACACTGGAACCTGCTCCCAGCTCTCTTCTCCATCCCCAGCATCCCCAGCTCCCAAGCACCCAACGGGGATGCTCACGACACCGAAGCAAAGGGAGCACCAGGATCCCTTCCGCAGGGAGCACGGTTTTCCATGTGGAAACCCCAGGCCCGTGCCCAGCCGCAGCCAGGATCCAAGCCACCGGAGCCGGGAAGAGCCGGGATGCTCGGTGCCCAAGGAAGCCGGGGCCTCGTTACCCTCATTAGCGAGCGGGAGGAGCAGGGGAATGATGCTGCAGCAGGGAAACATTAAAGGGAAGCGGGAAGAGCTCTTGGGAAGCGGGAGCAGGCGCCTGGAAGCTGCTCGGGCATCGCTCCCGGCGGGGGACCCATTCGTTGAGGATGCTTTAGGGGTAATGGAGCTGCGCCCGATGGAGACAGGAGAGGGACCCCCCCCCCCCCCGCCCCCGAAGCATCCTCTATGGATTTGCCTCCGAAACGGAACTCGTTCCGGGTGGAAATACCCATTCCCGATGGATCTGGGGGGAGGGGGGTTGGAGGTGCCTTTAGGTGATGCCTTCACCCCCCTCAAAGTGCTCTTGATCCCTCCCTTGGCAGGTGCAGGGCTTGGGAAGCAAAGGAATCCAAAGGGGTTTGGGATGGGGAATAGGAGATTTGCTGGGATCTGGGCTTGGAAAACAAAGGAATCCAAAGGGGTTTTGATGGGAAATAGGAGATTTGCTGGGATCTGGGCTCTCCATAGAGGGTTTGAGCCCCACATCACCCCATAGGGAGGAGGGTTTGAGCCCCACATCACCCCATAGGGAGGAGGGTTTGAGCCCCACATCACCCCATAGGGAGGAGGGTTTGTGCCCCACATCACCCCATAGGGAGGAGGGTTTGTGCCCCACATCACCCCATAGGGAGGAGGGTTTGAGCCCCACATCACCCCATAGGGAGGAGGGTTTGTGCCCCACATCACCCCATAGGGAGGAGGGTTTGTGCCCCACATCACCCCATAGGGAGGAGGGTTTGTGCCCCACATCACCCCATAGGGAGGAGGGTTTGAGCCCCACATCACCCCATAGGGAGGAGGGTTTGTGCCCCACATCACCCCATAGGGAGGAGGCTTTGAGCCCCACATCACCCCATAGGGAGGAGGGTTTGTGCCCAAATCACCCCATAGGGAGGAGGGTTTGTGCCCCACATCACCCCATAGGGAGGAGGGTTTGTGCCCCACATCACCCCATAGGCAGGAGGGTTTGTGCCCCACATCACCCCATAGGGAGGAGGGTTTGTGCCCCACATCACCCCATAGGGAGGAGGGTTTGTGCCCCACATCACCCCATAGGCAGGAGGGTTTGTGCCCCACATCACCCCATAGGGAGGAGGGTTTGAGCCCCACATCACCCCATAGGGAGGAGGGTTTGTGCCCCACATCACCCCATAGGCAGGAGGGTTTGTGCCCCACATCACCCCATAGGGAGGAGGGTTTGAGCCCCACATCACCCCATAGGGAGGAGGGTTTGTGCCCCACATCACCCCATAGGGAGGAGGGTTTGGGGGTGCAACCCCCTTGGGCTCAATCCTGCTTCCCACAGGGGGGACCCAGCTGACGCCAAGGCCAAGGCCACCCCATCCATCACCCCCCATGCTCCTGCCTTCCCCCTTCCCATCCCCAATAGAGCGGGATCAGCGCCCCATGGGATCGGGATGCTCCGAGCGCAACCACCCAGCGCCCTGAAGGAGATGAACTCCCAAACCCTGGCCAAGCCGAAAAATCCCCCTTTTCCCTCTCTTTTCCCACCTTTCCCTCTCTTCCCACCTTTTTCCTCCCTTTTCCCTCTATTTTTCCCTCTCTTCCCACATTTTCCCTCTTTTCCCACCATTTCCCCCGCTTTCCCTCTCTTTTCCCCCCTTTCCCCCCCTTTTCCCCTCTCTTTCCCTACATTTTCCCTCTCTTTCCCTCCTCTTTTCCCACCTTTTCCCTCTCTTTTCCCACCTTTTCCCTCTCTTTCCCTCCCTTTTCCCACCTTTCCCCTCTTTCCCCCTCTCTTTCCCTACATTTTCCCTCTCTTTCCCTCCTCTTTTCCCACCTTTCCCCTCTTTTTTCCCACCTTTTCCCTCTCTTTCCCCCCTTTTCCCACCTTTTCCCTCTCTTTTCCCACCTTTCCCCTTTTTTCCCACCTTTTTCCTCCCTTTTCCCACCTTTTTCCTCCCTTTTCCCTCTATTTCCCACCTTTTCCCTCTTTTTCCCCACCTTTTTCCTCCCTTTTCCCTCTATTTTTCCCTCTCTTCCCACATTTTCCCTCTTTCCCCCCTTTTCCCACCTTTTCCCTCTCTTTTCCCACCTTTCCCCTTTTTTCCCACCTTTTCCCTCTTTTTCCCCACCTTTTTTCTCCCTTTTCCCTCTATTTTTCCCTCTCTTCCCACATTTTCCCTCTCTTTCCCCCCTTTTCCCTCTCTTTTCCCACCTTTCCCCTTTTTTCCCACCTTTTTCCTCCCTTTTCCCTCTATTTTTCCCTCTCTTCCCACATTTTCCCTCTTCCCCCCTCTTTTCCCACCTTTTCCCTCTCTTTTTCTCCCTCTTTTCCTACATTCCCCCCCTTTTCCCCCTCCCATTCCCAGTTTCCCCCTGCCCGGCCCCAGCCCAGCCCTGGCAGCATCAATCAAATCCCTCTTATTCGGGCTCTGCTCGGCTCCGCGGGATGCAACCAGATGGGAAGCGGGGGCTCCGCAGGCAAGCGGCGAGCCGGGAGCGCGCATCCCAATGGATCCCCCCAGCAGCGGGATACGGGGCTGGGAATGGGATAGGAGGGGCTGGAGAGGCTCAAACAGGGCTGGGAATGGGGTGGGATGGGGGCAAAGGGCTCCGGGATGGAGGCTGGGGGGGGGGGGGGGGCTGGTTCCTGGGGGGAAAAGGAAGGAATGGGAATGGTGTTGGGAATTCCCAGGGATGGTTTGGGATCCTCCGAGGGGGAGGTAAAGGGGGGGGGGGTGTTGGATTTTGGGATGCTTCTGGAGCATCCCATGAAAACCGGATTTCCTGGATTGGTCCAAGCACCCCCCCCGCATCTGGAGGTGGATGGGGGGGGGGAGGAAATGGGGGGTTGTGGGTGCCCATTCCCTATGGGAAGCGGGGAAGGGAGGGAAGAAAGGGGGGAAAGGAGGGAAAAGGGGGGGGAAGGGGGGGGAAGGGGGGGGAAGGGGGGGGAAGGGGGGGAAGGGGGGGAAGGGGGGGGAAGGGGGGAAAGGGGGGAAAGGGGGGAAAGGGGGGAAAAGGGGGGAAAAGGGGGGAAAAGGGGGGAAAGGGGGGAAAGGGGGGGAAAGGGGGAAAGGGGGGGAAAGGGGGGGAAAGGGGGGAAAGGGGGGGAAAAGGGGGGAAAGGGGGGGAAAGGGGGGAAAGGGGGGGAAAATAAAGGAAGGGAAAGGAAAAAAAAGAGGGAAAAGGGGAAAATGGGGAAAAAAGGGGAAAAGGGAAAGGAAAAAAGGGAAGAAATGGGGGAAGGGAGAAAAGGGGGGGGGAAAGCCATAAAAAGTGAAGAAAACCAAAAGGAAGGAGTGAAAAATAAAGGAAAAGAAGGGGAAAAGGGGAAAGGAGGAAGGGAACGAAGGGGAAGGGGAAGGGGAAGGGGCGGCCCCAGGGGCCGGACCCCGCTCACCTGCGGGGGGGGGTCCCGGGGGTCCCGCTCCGGCGCCGCCGCAGCCCCGCGGCCGCGTTCGCCCCTTCCCGGCCCCTTTCCCGATCCAGGCCGGGAGCTGGCGGGAATGGGGGAGGTTGGATGCGGCGGGAAGGGCTCGGGGGAAGGCGCTGGAGAAGCGGTGCCGGTGAACAACGGGGGGGGACGAACGGGAATGACGGGGGAGGGTGGGATGGGGAAAGGCAGGGGTAGGAAGTACGGAGAAATGAAACATCGGGATATCCAGTGTTGGCCTGCCAAATATCGGGAGATCAAATATCGGGATATAAACCCACTGAAATCAAACCTATTGGGATATCGAATACTGGGATATAAGATATTGGGATATTAAACTATTGAAATCCAAAATATTGGGATCTAAAATATTGGGATATCAAATATTGGGACGTAAAATATTGGGATATTAAACTACTGAAATCCAAAATATTGGAATCTAAAATATTGGGATATCAAATATTGGGATCTAAAATATTGGGATATCAAATATTGAGATATAAAATATTGGGATATTAAACTATTGAAATCCAAAATATTGGGATATTAAATATTGGGATATAAAATATTGGGATATTAAACTATTGAAATCCAAAATATTGGGATATTAAATATTGGGATATAAAATATTGGGATATTAAACTATTGAAATCCAAAATATTGGGATATCAAAAATTGGGATATAAAATATTGGGATATTAAACTATTGAAATCCAAAATATTGGGATATTAAATATTGGGATATAAAATATTGGGATATTAAACTATTGAAATCCAAAATATTGGGATATCAAATATTGGGATATAAAATATTGGGATATTAAACTATTGAAATCCAAAATATTGGGATATCAAATATTGGGATATAAAATATTGGGATATTAAACTATTGAAATCCAAAATATTGGGATATTAAATATTGGGATATAAAATATTGGGATATTAAACTATTGAAATCCAAAATATTGGGATATTAAATATTGGGATATAAAATATTGGGATATTAAACTACTGAAATCCAAAATATTGGGATATCAAATATTGGGATATCAAATATTGGGATGTAAAATATTGGGATATTAAACTACTGAAATCCAAAATATTGGGATCTAAAATATTGGGATATCAAATATTGGGATATAAAATATTGGGATATTAAACTATTGAAATCCAAAATATTGGGATATTAAATATTGGGATATAAAATATTGGGATATTAAACTATTGAAATCCAAAACATTGGGATATCAAATATTGGGATATAAAATATTGGGATATTAAACTATTGAAATCCAAAATATTGGGATATCAAATATTGGGATATAAAATATTGGGATATTAAACTATTGAAATCCAAAATATTGGGATATTAAATATTGGGATATAAAATATTGGGATATTAAACTATTGAAATCCAAAATATTGGGATATCAAATATTGGGATATCAAATATTGGGATATTAAACTATTGAAATCCAAAATATTGGGATATCAAATATTGGGATATCAAATATTGGGATGTAAAATATTGGGATATTAAACTACTGAAATCCAAAATATTGGGATATCAAATATTGGGATATCAAATATTGGGATATTAAACTATTGAAATCCAAAATATTGGGATATCAAATATTGGGATATCAAATATTGGGATCTAAAATATTGGGATATCAAATATTGGGATATCAAATATTGGGATATCAAATATTCACGTATAAAACTAATCAGAAATTTGATTTTTCCGATCTAAACTATTGAGGAAAGATTTCATGGAGAAATCTGAGGCTGGAAAAAGATTCCAAGATGGAAACAGAAAGAGGAAAAGAAGATTTCGGGTGGGAAAAAATGGGATGGAAAAATGTTGAAATATGAAAAAACTCGGATCTGGGAATATTGAAATGGAAAAAAAAAAGGAATTAAAATTGAAAATGTTAAAAATTCCGATTTGAAAATTCTGAGGTATTGAAAAAAATCAAATCTAAAAATTTGGAGAAATCCGAAATTTGCGGTCTAAAAATTCTGATCTAAAAAATTCCCCGGAGAAAAAGATCCAAACGGAAAAATCTCCGGTGAAAATTGCTCCTCTGGGAAATATTCAGGCATGGAATTCCCAATGGATTCAGAATTATTGATGGGAAAAGATTCAAATTCCCCCAAAATTCAAAATCCCCAAATATTAAAAAATGGAGGCGGAAAATTTTCCACATTAAAACCTGGGATTTAAAAAATTTTGGATGGTGAAAAATGGAGCTGGGAAAAGTCAGGAATTTCAGGAATTCAGATTTCAAGAGTCAAATATTGAAAAATCGCGACGTAAAATTTGCCAAATATTAAAAATTCCAGGTAAAAACTTTCAGGAATAGAAAAATTCCGCTCTGAAACGATTCCGAGATTGAAGAACTGGGATATAAAATCATTCCCATAGGAAAAATTCCAGATCCAAACTTATTTGGGTATTCCCAAAGGCCAATAGTAAAAATTCAGCCAAAAAACCAAATCCCAACCACAAAATAGGGAAAGATCCCGATATCCAAAGCTGCACCTGGAATCTTGGGTAGGAATAAAATCAGCTCAAAATGAGCCTGGAATTTCATGGAATCATTCAGGAATTCCATGGAATAAAATCAGCAAAGGGACCAATGCGCTGGTGCCTGGGGGGGCCTTCCTGAAGGATTCATCCCCGTGTGTGGAAGCGGCTGAGGATGGGAATAGGGATGGGGAATGGAATGGGAATAGGGAGGGGGAATGGAATGGGAATAGGGATGGGGAATGGAATGGGAATAGGGAGGGGGAATGGAATGGGGAGGGGGAATGGAATGGGAATAGGGAGGGAGAACGGAATGGGAATAGGGAGGGGGAACGGAATGGGAATAGGGAGGGGGAATGGAATGGGAATAGGGAGGGGGAATGGAACGGGAATAGGGATGGGGAATGGAATGGGAATGGGGCCGGAGCCTCTTCCCGCTGCTTCCCTTTGTCTGGGCCTCGCTCCCGCTTTGTTTCTCCATCGCGGTTCTTTGTCTCCCATCAGCTCCTTCCTCTTCCTCTTCCTCCCAGCGGGATGGGGCCGGGGGGGGGGGGTACCAGGGTGACACCCCCCCCCCCCCTTTGGAGTTGGTTTTCCTGGCTTTGGGAAGCAGGATCCCACCCGCTCCCATCACCCCCCAGTGGCCCCGTTACTCTCAGTGCTTCCATCACCTCCATCCCCCCCCAACTCTCATCCCAAACCCCCAAAGTCCCTTCCCAACCCCCAAATTCCCTTCCCAAATCCCTAATTCCCTTCCCAAACTCCTTTTCCCAGGCCTTAAATCCCATTTCCAGCCCCAAATTCCCATTTCCAGCCCCAAACTCCCCCCCCCATGGAGGAACCATCCCAGCTCCCATGGCCACTACCCCCCTCTCCCAGGGATGCTCACAGCACCCTGGGCTTAGTTTTTCCCTTCAAAAAGGTCTTTTCCCCTGGAAAAGGGCATTTTTCCACGCAAAATGCCCCTTTTTCCTCTAACCCGGGTCTTTTCCCTTCTAAAAAGGCAATTCCTCCCAGGAAAGAGGCTTTTTCCCACCTCTAAAAGGGCCTAAAGGGGTGAGTGTCCCCGATCTGCTCCTTCCCTCATCCCTTAGCATCCCAATCCCGCTCATCCCAACCCTGCAGCTTCCCTCCTTGTGCCCATCCCATCCATCCCGCTCCCTCGTATCCCGATCCCGCACATCCCGGTGCGGTGCCCGCAGCTCTCTGCCTCTCTCTAGCGGCTCCTCCCCGCAGAGCTGGGCCCGGGATCGGGAATCGGGATGGGGCCAGGGAGGGAAGGACGGGATGAAGTGGGAAAGGAGGGAGGGATGGAATGGAGGAGGGATGAAGGGGAGGGATGGAGAGGAAGGAGGGAGGGATGATGGGATGGAAGGATGGATAGGGGATGGGGTGGAGGGAAGGCTGGAGAGCAGGAAGGAAAGAAGGAGGGATGAAGGGAAGGGATGGACAGAAGGATGGATAGGGAATGGGACAGAGGGATGAAGGGGAGGAAGAAGGAAGGGATGGAGGAATGAAGGGGATGGATGGGATGGAGGGATGAAGGGGGTGGGATGGAAGGGACAGAAGGATGGATAGGGAATGGGATGGAGGGAAGGCTGGAGAGCAGGAAGGAAAGAAGGAGGGATGAAGGGAAGGGATGGATGAGGATGGGATGGAGCGGATGAACGGGAGGAAGAAGGAACAAAGGGAAGCAATGGAGGGATGAAGGCGATGGGATGCAGAGAGGGATGGAGAAGGCTCCACTCCCAGGATCCACCAGCAATTCCCATGGGGAACAGCAATGGGAGCCACCGTGGCCCGGCTCCAACTGCACCAAACACACATCCCCCCCCCCCCCCCCAACCAATGGGACCCCCCCCAATGACAACACCGAGGATGGGGTCCCCCAGGACACGTTTATTACCGGGGGGGGGGGGGTCACACACACGGTGCCCCCCCCCCCCCCGCGCCTCAGTTTCCCCTGGTGAGGGCGAGCAAAGCACCTTAGAAATGGCTTAAACAGCTCAAAGCCCCCAAAGCAGCCCAAAAAGGAGGGGGTGGAGGGAAGCAGAGCCCGGAAGCTCGGATAGTGTTGAAGTGGGCCTGAGCGTGGGGAAACTGAGGCACAGAGACCCCCCCCCAGTGCCCTAAAGCAGCTTCCAAGGGGGAAAACCGAGGCTTGGACCCGTTCAATCCCAATTCCCGCATCCCAACCTTGTTCTCAGTGGGGAAACTGAGGCACGGAGCCATTCGCCATCACCTAAAGATGCTCCAAGGCAGCTTCCAAGTGGGAAAACCAAGGAATGGAGCCATTAAATCCCAATTCCCGCATCCCAACCTTGTTCTTAGTGGGGAAACTGAGGAATGGAGCCAAGCTCCATCACCTAAAGGTGCCCTAAGGCAGCTTCCAAGTGGGAAAACCAAGCCATGGGGCCAGGAAACCCCAATTCCCGCATCCCAGCCCTATCCTCAGTGGGAAAACCAAGCCATGGAGCCAGGAAACCCCAATTCCCGCATCCCAGCCCTATCCTCAGTGGGAAAACCAAGCCATGGAGCCAGGAAACCCCAATTCCCGCATCCCAGCCCTATCCTCAGTGGGAAAACCAAGCCATGGAGCCAGGAAACCCCAATTCCCACATCCCAGCCCTATCCTCAGTGGGAAAACCAAGCCATGGAGCCAGGAAACCCCAATTCCCACATCCCAGCCCTATCCTCAGTGGGAAAACCAAGCCATGGAGCCAGGAAACCCCAATTCCCGCATCCCAGCCCTATCCTCAGTGGGAAAACCAAGCCATGGAGCCAGGAAACCCCAATTCCCACATCCCAGCCCTATCCTCAGTGGGAAAACCAAGCCATGGGGCCAGGAAACCCCAACTCAGTGGGAAAACCAAGCCATGGAGCCAGGAAACCCCAATTCCCGCATCCCAGCCCTATCCTCAGTGGGAAAACCAAGCCATGGGGCCAGGAAACCCCAATTCCCACATCCCAGCCCTATCCTCAGTGGGAAAACCAAGCCATGGAGCCAGGAAACCCCAATTCCCACATCCCAGCCCTATCCTCAGTGGGAAAACCAAGCCATGGGGCCAGGAAACCCCAATTCCCACATCCCAGCCCTATCCTCAGTGGGAAAACCAAGCCACGGAGCCAGGAAACCCCAATTCCCACATCCCAGCCCTATCCTCAGTGGGAAAACCAAGCCACGGGGCCAGGAAACCCCAATTCCCACATCCCAGCCCTATCCTCAGTGGGAAAACCAAGCCACGGAGCCAGGAAACCCCAATTCCCGCATCCCAGCCCTATCCTCAGTGGGAAAACCAAGCCACGGAGCCAGGAAACCCCAATTCCCACATCCCAGCCCTATCCTCAGTGGGAAAACCAAGCCATGGAGCCAGGAAACCCCAATTCCCACATCCCAGCCCTATCCTCAGTGGGAAAACCAAGCCATGGAGCCAGGAAACCCCAATTCCCACATCCCAGCCCTATCCTCAGTGGGAAAACCAAGCCACGGGGCCAGAAAACCCCAATTCCCACATCCCAGCCCTATCCTCAGTGGGAAAACCAAGCCACGGAGCCAGGAAACCCCAATTCCCGCATCCCAGCCCTATCCTCAGTGGGAAAACCAAGCCATGGGGCCAGGAAACCCCAATTCCCACATCCCAGCCCTATCCTCAGTGGGAAAACCAAGCCATGGGGCCAGGAAACCCCAATTCCCACATCCCAGCCCTATCCTCAGTGGGAAAACCAAGCCACGGGGCCAGGAAACCCCAATTCCCGCATCCCAGCCCTATCCTCAGTGGGAAAACCAAGCCATGGAGCCAGGAAACCCCAATTCCCACATCCCAGCCCTATCCTCAGTGGGAAAACCAAGCCACGGGGCCAGGAAACCCCAATTCCCGCATCCCAGCCCCGCTCTCATTGGGGACACTGCGGCCCGGAGCCATCCCCCATGCCCTGGCCGTGCCCCAAAGCATCTCCCAAGCCCGGAGCCCCCTTCCCGGCGCTCTCCCCACCGCCTCCAAGCCCTTCCTCCCCCTGCACCCCCAGCACCTCCAGCACCCCCAGCTCCCGCAGGCGGCTCAGCACCATCCGCTCCCAGCCCCGGTTGGCGCGGGGGTTCCGTGGCGAGGGATGGGGCAGCCCCTCCACCCTGACCCCCCCCATGCCGGCCGCGGCCAGGGCCCGGCGGGCGCGGTGCTCGGCGAAGCGGCCCAGGGCCAGCACCAGGCGCACGCTCAGCACCCGCACGGCCCCGACCAGCGCCCGGTCGCAGAGGCCCAATAACGGGGCCCGGTGCTGGGGGGGGAGGGCGCTGGGGGGGACGTTGCGGCCGGAGGCGCTGAGGAAGAGGAGGGGGCAGTGGTTGTGCACGAAGCAGTGGGTGAAGAAGCGCTGGGGCTCCGGGCACAGGCGCCGGATGAGGCCCCAGAAGCGGGCGCCGCTCACCTCGGAGCGGCCGCAGCTGAGCCCCAGCACCGGGCGCTTGGGGTGCTCCGGGTGCGGGCGCTGCACCCCCCCCTGGACCTGGAGCCATTCCCGGACGTGGCGAACCTCTCCGAAGGGGACCTGCGGGGAGGAGGAGGGCGAAGTAACAGGGAGCCATTGGGAATGGGGGGGGAGCCATTGGGAATGGGGGGTGGAGCCATTGGGAATGGGGGGGGAGCCATTGGGAATGGGGGGTGGAGCCATTGGGAATGGGGGGGAGCCATTGGGAATGGGGGGGGAGCCACTGGGAATGGGGGGGGAGCCACTGGGAATGGGGGGGGAGCCATTGGGAATGGGGGGGGAGCCACTGGGAATGGGGGGGGAGCCACTGGGAATGGGGGGGAGCCATTGGGAATGGGGGGGGAGCCATTGGGAATGGGGGGGGAGCTATTGGGAATGGGGGGGGAGCCATTGGGAATGGGGGGGAGCCATTGGGAATGGGGGGGAGCCATTGGGAATGGGGGGTGGAGCCATTGGGAATGGGGGGGAGCCATTGGGAATGGGGGGGAGCCACTGGGAATGGGGGGGGAGCCACTGGGAATGGGGGGGGAGCCATTGGGAATGGGGGGGGAGCTATTGGGAATGGGGGGGGAGCCATTGGGAATGGGGGGGGAGCCATTGGGAATAGGGGGTGGAGCCATTGGGAATGGGGGGGAGCCATTGGGAATGGGGGTGGAGCCATTGGGAATGGGGGGTGGAGCCATTGGGAATGGGGGGGAGCCATTGGGAATGGGGGGGGAGCCACTGGGAATGGGGGGGGAGCCACTGGGAATGGGGGGGGAGCCATTGGGAATGGGGGGGGAGCCATTGGGAATGGGGGGTGGAGCCATTGGGAATGGGGGGGAGCCATTGGGAATGGGGGGGGAGCCACTGGGAATGGGGGGGGAGCCACTGGGAATGGGGGGGGAGCCATTGGGAATGGGGAGGGAGCCATTGGGAATGGGGAGGGAGCCATTGGGAATGGGGTGGGAGCCATTGGGAATGGGGAAAGAGCCAATGGGAATGGGGAAAGAGCCAATGGGAATGGGGAGAGAGCCACTGGGAATGGGGAGGGAGCCACTGGGAATGGGGAGGGAGCCACTGGGAATGGGGAGGAAGCCATTGGGAATGGGGAGGAGCCATTGGGAATGGGGGCAGAAATGGGGAGGGAGCCATTGGGAATGGGGAGGGATCATTGGGAATGGGGGAGAATCATTGGGAATGGGGGGGGAACCATTGGGAATGGGGGGGGAACCATTGGGAATGGGGAGGGAGCCACTGGGAATGGACCCAGGGGGCCAAGCTGCTGCACTGGGATCCCCATAGGGATGCGTTGTGCTCCCCCCATGCCCCAGTCCCCCCCCCCAGGGATGCCCTGGGCCCCGTGTCCCCCCCCCCCCCCCCCCCCCCGGCCGCCTCACCCCGGTCTGGGCCATGCCGAAGGGCCCCGGGTTCATGCCCAGGAAGAGCACGCTCTTGGGCCCGCGGCAGAAGGCGCGCACGAAGCGGCTGTGGGGCTCCCAGGCGTAGTCCAGCGGGCGGTAAACGTGGGTCACGGGCGGGCCCGGCGGCGGCAGCGCCCGCAGGAGCCCGCTCTGCTCCCGCTCCAGCCGCAGGAACCGCTCGGCCACGGCCCCGGCCTCAGCCGCTTCCGGTTCCTCTTCCGCTTCCGGTTCCTCTTCCGCTTCCGGTTCCAGCCCCACCGCCCCCTCCATGCTCTGCCATAGCCCGGGGCCTGCGGGGGGCACGGGGTGAGGCGGGGGGGGGGGGGCAGCGACCGCCCCACAGCGCAGGGCTCGGCCCCATAAGTGCCCCCCCCCCCCCGCGGTCCTGCCCCACATGGGCCCACAATTGCTCCTAAAGGCCCACAATTGCCCCTGGAACCTGCCCCACAGCGCGGTCCTGCCCCATACAGACCCCAATTGCCCCCCACCCGCCCCTTTACCTGCCCCATAGCGCAGTCCTGCCCCACATGGGTCCCCAACAGCCCCCTCAGGGCTCCATAACTGCCCCCCCCCCCCCGTTACCTGCCCCATAGCGCGGTCCTGCCCCACACGGGCCTACAATTGCCCCCTAGAGCCTCACAATTGCCCCCCCTACCTTTACCTGCCCCATAGACCCCCCAACTGCCCCCCCCCCGCCCCTTTACCTGCCCCATAGCGCGGTCCTGCCCCCCCCCGAGCCCCCTTCTGACGTCACACGCCGCGCCATGACGTCACGCCGCCGCACCGGGGCCTACCTGAGCTCCGCGCCCGGCCCCGCCGCGCCGGCCTCGCTTCCGCCTCTCAGGCCCCGCCCTGTGACCTCTGACCCCACCGCCGCGCGGTGCCTGCCGGGAGCTGGAGTCCGCCGCCTTCCCGGCGTGCCCCGCGCGCGGCCCTTTGTCTGCGCGGGGGACGTGCGCGGAGCTTCCCATGGTGCTTTGCGGCGGGAACGCACCCCCTCCCAATAAGGCCAAAAAGGGGGCGTGGCCTCAACAAGACCCGCCCCTCCCGCGCGTTGGGTGGCACTAGGGCGACCCCTGGCGGCGGCGCGGCACCGCGCCCCCCCCCCCCCCCCCTTAAACCAGCCCCCCCCCGGGACCCCAACCCCGGTCCTCGTTACCGAGCGATGGGGCCCGTTTGTGCCCCCCCCCAAGCACCGTTATGGGGGTGCAGGACCGAGCCTCGGCCACCAGATGGCACCAGAGGGGCCTCAAATGTGGGACACCCCCCCCCATGGACCCTAACGGCAAGGGGGGGTCCCTATTGGGGGCTGTTGTTCCCCCCCCATGGTCCTTAATACATGAGGGGGGGCCCTATTGGGGTATAGGCCTAATACAAGGGGGGGTCCCCATTGGAGTAGAGCCCCTAAGACAAGGGGGGGTCCCCATTGGAGTAGAGCCCCTAAGACAAGGGGGGGTCCCTATTTAACCCCCCATGACCCCTAAAACAAGGGGGGGGGGGGTGTCCTTCTTGTGCCCCCCCCATAACACACCAGCTCCTGAAAAGTGACCGTTTATTGGAAGCCAACAGGAGGCGGGGGGGGGGGGGGGGGACGCACACGCACACACAGAGGGCCCCCCCCAGCTAAAAACACCCAATTTATCAAAACCAGCCCAAAATCACCCCCCCCAAACCCCAGGCCTGTTCCCCCCCCCCCCCCCCTTTATTGGGCTGGGTTGGGGCGGGGGGGGGGGGGAGAGGAAGGATGGAGGGGGGGGGGGTGAGGCCGAAAACACCTCCCCCCCCCCCAATAGGGCGCTATGGGAGGGGCCATTGTATGGGGGGGGTATAGAGGGGGCTATGTACAGGAGGGGGGGGCCTTAGCTCCGGGGGGGGTCCCTCTCTTTGCTGTCGCTGTCCTCGGGGTACGCGTGCCAGGTCAGGCGCTCCTCATAGAAGGCAATGACGATCTGGGGGCACTTGAGGTTCGCCTCCTTGGCCAGCACCAGGTCGGCTTCATCCGTGTCCTTCCTGGGGGGGGGGGACACACAGAGAGAGAGGGGGGGGTGGTTATGGGGGGGTTATGGGGCCCCCCCCACCCCCGTGGGGCTCGCGGTGGCCTCACCACTTCATGAGGAACATGAGGTCCCCGCAGGAGTCCGTGGCCCCGATGATCTTCTCCGGCTCCAGGCCCCGCTCGAAGCCCCGGGCGATGTCGTTGCTCTATGGGGGGGGGAAGGGGGGGTTAAGAGGTGCTCATGGGGGGGTTGGAGGTGATGGAGGGGGGGGATAAGGGCCCAGTGGTGTCGTGGTGGGGGCACTGGGGGCCCATCTCTTGGTCTCCATCCCTGGGTCCTCATCCCCATCTCCGGTCCCCATCCCCATCCTTTGGTCCCCATCCCCATCCTTTGGTCCCCATCCTCATCCTTTGGTCCCCATCCCCATCCTTTGGTCCCCATCCCCATCCTTTGGTCCCCATCCCTTTGTCCCCCCATCCCCATCCTTTGGTCCCCATCCCTTTGTCCCCCCATCCCCATCCTTTGGTCCCCATCCTTTGGTCCCCATCCTCATCCTTTGGTCCCCATCCTCATCCTTTGGTCCCCATCCCCATCCTTTGGTCCCCATCCTCATCCTTTGGTCCCCATCCCTATCCTTTGGTCCCCCTCCCTATCCTTGGGTCCCCATCCTCATCCTTTGGTCCCCTCCCTATCCTTGGGTCCCCATCCTCATCCTTTGGTCCCCATCCCTTTGTCCCCCCATCCTCATCCTTTGGTCCCCATCCCTTTGTCCCCCCATCCTCATCCTTTGGTCCCCATCCCTTTGTCCCCCCATCCTCATCCTTTGGTCCCCTCCCTATCCTTTGGTCCCCATCCTCATCTCTGGGTCCCCATCCGCATCCTTTAGTCCCCATCCGCATCCCTATGTCCCCATCCCTGGTTGCCCATTCCCATCTCTATCCCTATCTCTATGTTCTCATCCCCATCCTCCTCCCCACGTCCCTGTCCCCATCCCTATGTCCCCATCCTCACCCCAAGTCCTGGTCCCCTTCCCCGGGTCCCCATCCCCATCTTCCTGTCCCCATCCTCACCCCTTGGTCCCCATCCCCATCCCTAGGTGCCCATCCTCACCTGTGTCTGTCCATCCCTGCATCCCAAATCCCTGTCTCTGGATCCTCATCCCCGTGTCCCTGTCCCTGGGTGCCCACCCTCCTCCTGTGTCCCTGTCTTTGCATCCCCATCCTCCTCCTGCATCCCTGGATCCCATCCCTGCATCCCCATCCCCATCCCTGCATCCCAATCCTCCTCCTGCATCCCCGGGTCCCATCCCTGCATCCCCATCCCCATCCCTGCATCCCAATCCTCCTCCTGCATCCCTGGGTCCCATCCCTGCATCCCCATCCCCATCCCTGCATCCCAATCCTCCTCCTGCATCCCCGGGTCCCATCCCTGCATCCCCATCCCCATCCCTGCATCCCAATCCTCCTCCTGCATCCCTGGGTCCCATCCCTGCATCCCCATCCCCATCCCTGCATCCCAATCCTCCTCCTGCATCCCTGGGTCCCATCCCTGCATCCCCATCCCTGCATCCCAGTCCTCACCCTTGGGTCCCGATCCTCACCCTGGGTCCTGGTCCCTGTCTCTTGGTCCCCTCCCTCCTCCTGTATCCCTGTCTTTGCATCCCCATCCTCCTCCTGCGTCCCATCCCCATCCCTGGGTCCCATCCCTGCATCCCCATCCCTGCATCCCCGTCCCCATCCCTGCATCCCCCTCCCCATCCCTGCATCCCCCTCCCCATCCCTGCATCCCCGTCCCCATCCCTGCATCCCTGTCCCCATCCCTGCATCCCCATCCCTGCATCCCCGTCCCCATCCCTGCATCCCCGTCCCCATCCCTGCATCCCCATCCCCATCCCTGCATCCCCATCCCCGTCCCTGCATCCCCATCCCCGTCCCTGCATCCCCCTCCCCATCCCTGCATCCCCGTCCCCATCCCTGCATCCCCGTCCCTGCATCCCCATCCCTGCATCCCCATCCCCATCCCTGCATCCCCATCCCCATCCCTGCATCCCCATCCCCGTCCCTGCATCCCCATCCCCATCCCTGCATCCCAATCCTCACCCTGGGTCCTGATCCCTGTCTCTTGGGCCCCATCCTCCTCCTGGCTCCCTGTTCCCACCCCTGCACATCCCCGGTGGGCAGCGGCCGGAGCCAAGGCCACGGGAGCTGCTCCAGTCCCAACTTCCCGATAAGCCCAGCGCCGTTCCCAACAATCCCAGGGTTCCCAGCGGGAATGGGGCAGATAAGGCCCGAGGAAACAATTCCAGGAGCGTGACGTCACCCTGGGAGGCGGCAGCAGGCAAGGATCCATTGGGAATCCAGGGCCGGGGTGCTATGGGGTGAGCTGGGGAGGGGGGGTTCCTCTCCAGAGGCACCCAGTGTGCTCCAGCAAGGGGATATTGGGTCCCGGTCCCCATCCCTGGGTCCTCATCCTCATCCCTGAGTTCCTGTATTCATTCCTGGGTCTCCATCCCCATCCCTATGTCTCAAATCCCTGGCTCTGGATCCCCATCCCCGTGATGGGGATGGCAGTGTCTTATCCCCATCCCTGTTTCTGGATCCCCATCCTGTTCCCTGCATCCCAGTCCCCATCCCTGGGTGCCCATCTCTTGTCCCCCATCCCTGTGTGCCTCTTCCCATCCTTGGGTCCCGTCCGCATCCCTTTCCCTCATTCCCAGCCCTGGGTCCCTGTCTCCTTCTCTAGGTCCCTGTCCCCCATCCCTGTGTGCTTGTCCTCATCCCTGTGTCCCATCCCTATCCCAGTGTCTCTGTCCCCATCCCTGTATCCCTGTTCCTCATTCCGGTATCCCTGTGTCCCATCCTTGTATCCCTGTGTCCCATCCCTGCATCCCTGCTCCCCATCCCTGTATCCCTGTGTCCCATCCCTGTATCCCTGTTCCCCATCCCTGTATCCCTGCGTCCCATCCCTGTATCCCTGTGTCCCATCCCTGCATCCCTGTATCCCATCCCTGTATCCCTGTGTCCCATCCCTGTACCCCTGTATCCCATCCCTGTATCCCTGTGTCCCATCCCTGCATTCCTGCTCCCCATCCCTGTATCCCTGTTCCTCATTCCGGTATCCCTGTGTCCCATCCTTGTATCCCTGTATCCCATCCCTGTATCCCTGTTCCTCATTCCGGTATCCCTGTGTCCCATCCCTGTATCCCTGTGTCCCATCCCTGTATCCCTGTGTCCCATCCCTGTACCCCTGTATCCCATCCCTGTATCCCTGCTCCCCATCCCTGTATCCCTGCTCCCCATCCCTGTATCCCTGTTCCTCATTCCGGTATCCCTGTGTCCCATCCCTGTATCCCTGTTCCTCATCCCTGTATCCCTGCGTCCCATCCCTGTATCCCTGTGTCCCATCCCTGCATCCCTGTATCCCATCCCTGTATCCCTGTGTCCCATCCCTGTATCCCTGTGTCCCATCCCTGTACCCCTGTATCCCATCCCTGTATCCCTGTGTCCCATCCCTGTACCCCTGTATCCCATCCCTGTATCCCTGTGTCCCATCCCTGCATCCCTGCTCCCCATCCCTGTATCCCTGCTCCCCATCCCTGTATCCCTGCGTCCCATCCCTGTATCCCTGTGTCCCATCCCTGCATTCCTGCTCCCCATCCCTGTATCCCATCCCTGTATCCCTGTTCCTCATTCCGGTATCCCTGTGTCCCATCCCTGTACCCCTGTATCCCATCCCTGTATCCCTGCTCCCCATCCCTGTATCCCTGCTCCCCATCCCTGTATCCCTGTTCCTCATTCCGGTATCCCTGTGTCCCATCCCTGTATCCCTGTTCCTCATCCCTGTATCCCTGTTCCCCATCCCTGTATCCCTGTTCCTCATCCCTGTATCCCTGTTCCCCATCCCTGTATCCCTGTTCCTCATCCCTGTATCCCTGTTCCCCATCCCTGTATCCCTGTTCCTCATTCCGGTATCCCTGTGTCCCATCCCTGTATCCCTGTTCCTCATCCCTGTATCCCTGTTCCTCATCCCTGTATCCCTGTTCCCCATCCCTGTATCCCTGTTCCTCATTGCGGTATCCCTCTGTCCCATCCCTGCATCCCTGCTCCCCATCCCTGTATCCCTGTGTCCCATCCCTGTATCCCTGTGTCCCATCCCTGTACCCCTGTATCCCATCCCTGTATCCCTGTGTCCCATCCCTGTACCCCTGTATCCCATCCCTGTATCCCTGTGTCCCATCCCTGTACCCCTGTATCCCATCCCTGTATCCCTGTGTCCCATCCCTGTATCCCTGTGTCCCATCCCTGTATCCCTGCTCCCCATCCCTGTATCCCTGTGTCCCATCCCTGCATCCCTGCTCCCCATCCCTGTATCCCCATCCCCACGAGGGCCCTGGCTGCCCATCCCTCACCTCCCTCTTCTTCTTGGCCTTGACGTCGTCCCCGCCGGCCGCGAGCGCCCCTTTCCTCTTGGCTCCTTCCTTCTCCCGCCCTTTGTTCCCGTCGCCTTCCTTCATCTTCTTGTACTTCCTCATAAACTCCGAGATCAGCTCCGGACAATCCAGGTTCTTCTCCGGCTCCCAAGTGTTGTGTTCCCTGCCACGGACCAGCGGCAGCAGCGGCACCACGGAGCGGGACGAAAGCAGCTTAGATCCAGCTCCGTGGGCAAGCAGCTGGCTCCAACCTGGCCTGCCGGCCATGGAGCATCCAAACCCATCCCGGTGTCCCCCCGGGAAGATCCAACCCAAAGCTCCCGCTCCCTTTGAACCCAGCACCCCTTGTCCCATGGCCCCAGCCCCTCGCCAGCACCGCACCCACTGCAAGCTGCCCTCAACCTCCTCCAGCCCCACTATTCCCACCCGGGCTCCATCCCTTCCCTCGCTCCCTATTGAAGACCCCAGGACGCAGCATCCGGAGCCCACTTGTCCTTGTTCCAAGCACCATTCCCATGGGAACGCTGCGGGTCGGGACGGACCCCGCATTCCCAAAGGCTGCCCTTGGCTCCAACGGGACTCACTCGGAGAAGCCCTTCCACTTGAGCAGGTACTCGGCCTGGCCCTTCACCACGCGCCGGTCCAGCACCTTCTCCACCACATACTCCTCCTCGTCGGCCGAGGACGAGCTGTCTGCTGCCCGCTTGCTCCTCTTGCCCATAGCGCAGCGCCCAAGGGACCTGGGGGGGGGGACACAGAGAGGAGGGTGAAATATGGGACACCCCCCCCCCCATGGTACCCAGGGTATCCTAAAGGCCCATAGGGAAGAGGCGGCGGTGATGGCGATGGGGATGGCCAAAGGGATGGATGAGAAGTGAAGGGGGTTGGGAATGGGGAATGGGGTTTGGGGGGAAAGGCTTGGAAATGAGGGGGGTGGGAATGGGGTTTGGGAGAAAGGCTTGGAAATGAGGGGGGTGGGAATGGGATTTGGGGGGAAAGGCTTGGAAATGAGGGGGGTGGGAATGGGATTTGGGGGGAAAGGCTTGGAAATGAGGGGGGTGGGAATGGGGTTTGGGGGGAAAGGCTTGGAAATGAGGGGGGTGGGAATGGGGAATGGGGTTTGGGGGAAAAGGCTTGGAAATGAGGGGGGTGGGAATGGGATTTGGGGGAAAAGGCTTGGAAATGAGGGGGGTGGGAATGGGGAATGGGGTTTGGGGGAAAAGGCTTGGAAATGAGGGGGGTGGGAATGGGGAATGGGGTTTGGGGGGAAAGGCTTGGAAATGAGGGGGGTGGGAATGGGGTTTGGGGGGAAAGGCTTGGAAATGAGGGGGGTGGGAATGGGATTTGGGGGAAAAGGCTTGGAAATGAGGGGGGTGGGAATGGGATTTGGGGTTTGGGGGAAAAGGCTTGGAAATGAGGGGGGTGGGAATGGGGAATGGGGTTTGGGGGAAAAGGCTTGGAAATGAGGGGGTGGGAATGGGATTTGGGGAAAAAGGCTTGGAAATGAGGGGGGTGGGAATGGGATTTGGGGGGAAAGGCTTGGAAATGAGGGGGGTGGGAATGGGGTTTGGGGAAAAAGGCTTGGAAATGAGGGGGGTGGGAATGGGGAATGGGGTTTGGGGGGAAAGGCTTGGAAATGAGGGGGTGGGAATGGGATTTGGGGAAAAAGGCTTGGAAATGAGGGGGGTGGGAATGGGGAATGGGGTTTGGGGGGAAAGGCTTGGAAATGAGGGGGGTGGGAATGGGGTTTGGGGGGAAAGGCTTGGAAATGAGGGGGGTGGGAATGGGGAATGGGGTTTGGGGGGAAAGGCTTGGAAATGAGGGGGGTGGGAATGGGGAATGGGGTTTGGGGGAAAAGGCTTGGAAATGAGGGGGTGGGAATGGGATTTGGGGAAAAAGGCTTGGAAATGAGGGGGGTGGGAATGGGATTTGGGGGGAAAGGCTTGGAAATGAGGGGGGTTGGGAATGGGATTTGGGGGGAAAGGCTTGGAAATGAGGGGGGTGGGAATGGGGAATGGGATTTGGGGGGAAAGGCTTGGAAATGAGGGGGGTGGGAATGGGGAATGGGGTTTGGGGGGAAAGGCTTGGAAATGAGGGGGGTGGGAATGGGGAATGGGGTTTGGGGGGAAAGGCTTGGAAATGAGGGGGGTGGGAATGGGATTTGGGGTTTGGGGGAAAAGGCTTGGAAATGAGGGGGGTGGGAATGGGGAATGGGGTTTGGGGGAAAAGGCTTGGAAATGAGGGGGTGGGAATGGGATTTGGGGAAAAAGGCTTGGAAATGAGGGGGGTGGGAATGGGATTTGGGGGGAAAGGCTTGGAAATGAGGGGGGTGGGAATGGGGAATGGGATTTGGGGGGAAAGGCTTGGAAATGAGGGGGGTTGGGAATGGGATTTGGGGGGAAAGGCTTGGAAATGAGGGGGGTGGGAATGGGGAATGGGATTTGGGGGGAAAGGCTTGGAAATGAGGGGGGTTGGGAATGGGATTTGGGGGGAAAGGCTTGGAAATGAGGGGGGTGGGAATGGGATTTGGGGGGAAAGGCTTGGAAATGAGGGGGGTGGGAATGGGGAATGGGATTTGGGGGGAAAGGCTTGGAAATGAGGGGGGTTGGGAATGGGGAATGGGGTTTGGGGGGAAAGGCTTGGAAATGAGGGGGGTGGGAATGGGATTTGGGGGGAAAGGCTTGGAAATGAGGGGGGTGGGAATGGGGAATGGGATTTGGGGGGAAAGGCTTGGAAATGAGGGGGGTGGGAATGGGGAATGTGTTTAAAGGGGAGAGTTTTGGGAATAAAAGGGAAGGTTTTGGGTGTAAAAGGGGAAGTTTTGGGCGTAAAAGGGACGTTTTGGGTGGAAAAGGGAGATTTTGGGTGCAAAAGGATACATTTTGGGCGTAAAAGGGCAGGTTTTGGGTGGAAAAGGGCAGCTTTTGGGTATCCAACAGCCGGGTTTGGCCGTAGCGGAGCCCCGGGGGAGTCACGCTCCCAACCTTGGCGGGGGTCCGGGGGGAACAAAAGAGCAGCGGCTTTTCGAGGCGGAAAGCGCCTTTTTGAGGCCAAAAGTGCTATTTTGAGGCAAACCCCGATCGATTTGGGGCTAAAAAGCCCCGGTTCGGTTCAAGCCGTCCCCCCCCACCCCCGGGGCCGGTTCCCGGACCCGGCACCGCACAGCGGGCCCCGGGGGCGGGCCGAAGAGCGCGCCACCTTCCGCCATTGGCCAGCGCCCAGCAGCGCCCGCCCTCTCATTGGCTGACAGCGCCGCCGCTCGTCCCCACCCTGCCGCGCTGCTATTGGCCCGCTCACCCGTCACTCCCCGCTCCGTCCCGCCCCTTCGCCGCTCCCATTGGCTGGTGAACCTGTCCATCCAACCGGTAAGGCCCGCCCCTTCCCACGACCACCCCCCCACCCCCCCCACCGGCGCCCATTCAGCACCGCCGCCAGTACCGGTACCTGGGCGGGAGCGGCTCCGGCGCGGGCCCGTCCGCCGCTCTCTGCCCGCTCGCTGCGAGCCGCCGCCGTTCTGCGCTCCGCCCGCCAAAACCGTCCGCAGCGCGCAGGCGCCGCCGGCCCCGCTCCGCGCATGCGCCCGCCCGCCCCTCCTCGGTTCCACACGCACACACCCCCCCGGTTCCGCCTGACCGGGCCCACCTCCGGCACCGGCGGGCGGCCCCGCCTGCTCCTCCGCCGCCGCCGCTCCCCGCGCCGCGTTCACCGACCTACGCCGGGCCCGCCGCCGGGCCGCGCTGAGCAACGGCCGCGCCTGCCAATCGCAGCCGCCGCGGCGGCGATCTAGCCAATCAGAAGGAGGCGGAGGCGGGACCGTTAGCGAGGGAACCAATCAGAGATGTCTCCAAGCCAGAGCGGGAAAAGCGGCGTAGGGCGGGGCTGTGTCGGCGTCACCCAATCCGCGAAGCGCAGAGGCGGGACTTTCCCTAAATTAACCAATCAGCGGCGAAAGCGCGGGGCGGAGCTCTCTCCCTCCACCAATAACCCCGCGTCTCTCCTCACCCCCACCGCCCAATCAGCAGCGGCGCGGGGGAGTTCCGCGGGCGGCGCCGGCCAATGGGAGCGGGCGGTGGGCGGGCGGCCGGGCGGGGGCGGCGGAGTGAGGCGGCGGCGCTGGGCTCGCTCGGCCCCTTTCTGAGCCGGCGCTTCGCGGAGGGAGCATCGCGGAGCCGCCGCCCCAGCCCGCACCGCCCCGCGCCGCCGCCATGTCCAAGGCCGAGGTACGGGCCCCGCTCCCGCCGCCGCTCCAGTCTCGCCCCGCACCGGCCCCGCCGCCTCCTTCACTCCCCCCCACCTCCGCCCCCCCTCCCGTTTCCCCTTCAACCGCGGCCTACCTCGCGTATTGCGCCTGCGCGCCGCCGCCGCCGACCCCCGCGGCCTCTGCGCAGGCGCCCGCTGGTGGAGGGGGGGCTCTTGGCGCATGCGTGACCCGCGCTTTCTCCCCCCCCTCACATCCCCGCCGCTGATTCCCCCTCTCCCAGCCACGTGCGCGCCTTTGTGCTGCGGGGGGCGATGGCGGCACCGCGCATGCGCGACAGCGGGGTAGGATGGGGGGGAACATGGGACCTATAGGGGAATGGGGGGGTCCTATAGGGCCGGGGGAGCCCCATAGAGGAGGGAGGCAGGTGATGAAGGCCTTAAAATGGGGTCTGGGGGCGTCTGGGGCGTGGGGAGGGCTCAATGGTAGGGATTGAGGGGGCTGAAGGGCTTGGAGAGCCCTAAATATAGGGGTTGGGGGCCCCATGGGTCTGGGTGACCCCAGAAATGAGGACGTGGGGGGGGTTCAGGGTCCTTTTAGGTCCTGGACAGCCCCAGTATGGGGCCAGGAGGGTTTGGGGGTCCTGTCCTGCTGGGCAGCCCCATAGGGTAACAATGGGGGGTGGCTCAGGTCCCTCGAGGGAACAGGCAGCCCCATAGAGAGGGGCTGGGGGCTCACAGGGCCTGCTCTGCCCCATAAGCGGGTGCTGGGGTCCCCTGTGCAGCCCCATGGGGTGGCATTGGGGGTGTCAGTGGGGCTACGTGAACCCAGAGATGGGGGGCTGGGGGTCAGCGGTTCCTTATGGGGCTGGAGACCCCCCAGAGGGCCTTTGGGGGTCCCTTGGAGGCTGAAGGCAGAGATGGGGGGGGGTCCAGTGATGGGGCTCTCGTTGGAGATAGGGGGGCACAAAGCAGCCCCAGATGGGGCGTTTTGGGGGGACTACAAGGGGGGTCCCATGGAGGAGGTTTGGGGGTGTCCCCCCCCCTAGTGACCCCCGTATTTCCCCTTCCCCACAGTCTCCAAAGGAGCCCGAGCAGCTCCGGAAGCTCTTCATTGGCGGCCTCAGCTTCGAAACCACAGACGAGAGCCTGCGCAGCCACTTTGAGCAATGGGGCACCCTGACCGACTGCGTGGTGAGCCCCACAAGTCCCTGCCTCCAAGTCCTCTGTGCCCCCCAGATCCTCTGTGCCCCCCAGATCCTCTGTGCCCCCCAGATCCTCTGTGCCCCCCAAGTCCTCTGTGCCCCCCAGATCCTCTGTGCCCCCCAGATCCTCTGTGCCTCCCAGGTCCTCTGTGCCCCCCAAGTCTTTTGTGCCCCCCAGATCCTCTGTGCCCCCCAAGTCCTCTGTGCCCCCCAGATCCTCTGTGCCCCCCAAGTCTTTTGTGCCCCCCAGATCCTCTGTGCCCCCCAAGTCCTCTGTGCCCCCCAGATCCTCTGTGCCCCCCAGATCCTCTGTGCCCCCCAAGTCCTCTGTGCCCCCCAAGTCCTCTGTGCCCCCCAGGTCCTCTGTGCCCCCCAAGTCCTCTGTGCCCCCCAGGTCCTCTGTGCCCCCCAGATCCTCTGTGCCCCCCAAGTCTTTTGTGCCCCCCAGATCCTCTGTGCCCCCCAAGTCCTCTGTGCCCCCCAGATCCTCTGTGCCCCCCAAGTCTTTTGTGCCCCCCAGATCCTCTGTGCCCCCCAAGTCCTCTGTGCCCCCCAGATCCTCTGTGCCCCCCAGATCCTCTGTGCCCCCCAGGTCCTCTGTGCCCCCCAAGTCTTTTGTGCCCCCCAGATCCTCTGTGCCCCCCAAGTCCTCTGTGCCCCCCAAGTCTTTTGTGCCCCCCAAGTCTTTTGTGCCCCCCAGATCCTCTGTGCCCCCCAAGTCCTCTGTGCCCCCCAGATCCTCTGTGCCCCCCAGATCCTCTGTGCCCCCCAGGTCCTCTGTGCCCCCCAAGTCTTTTGTGCCCCCCAGATCCTCTGTGCCCCCCAAGTCCTCTGTGCCCCCCAGATCCTCTGTGCCCCCCAAGTCTTTTGTGCCCCCCAGATCCTCTGTGCCCCCCAAGTCTTTTGTGCCCCCCAGATCCTCTGTGCCCACCAAGTCCTCTGTGCCCCCCAAGTCTTTTGTGCCCCCCAAGTCCCTTGTGCCCCCCAAGTCCCTTGTGCCCCCCAGGTCCTCTGAGCCCCCCAAGTCCCTTGTGCCCCCCAAGTCCCTTGTGCCCCCCAGGTCCTCTGAGCCCCCCAAGTCCCTTGTGCCCCCCAGGTCCTCTGAGCCCCCCAAGTCCCTTGTGCCCCCCAGGTCCTCTGTGCCCTCCATCACTTTCACTGGGTGTCACCTCTGGGTGCTGTTCATGTGATGCTGAGGAGGGAAGGGACCAGAGGTGATGGGCGGGAGCTGGAGGTGACTGGAAGAAGCCGCATCCCTATGGATGGGGGGGGGTCCAGGCTGTCTCCTGACGTGTGTCCGTGTTCTCCAAGGTGATGAGGGACCCGAACACAAAGCGCTCCCGAGGCTTTGGCTTTGTCACGTACTCCTCGGTGGAAGAGGTGGACGCGGCCATGAACGCCCGGCCCCACAAAGTGGACGGCAGAGTCGTTGAACCAAAGAGAGCCGTGTCCAGAGAGGTGGGGATGGGCCTTGGGGCTGCTCTGCTTGGGGGGCGGGACAGGGGGGTTCCAAGCATCCCAAACGCATCCCCAAAGCAATCCCGGACTGATCCCAAACAGACCCTGCACTGACCCCGGACCCATCCTGAATGCACCCCGAAACCCAATCCCAGCTCATCCCAAACCCATCCCAAACTGATCCCCAAACCCACCCCAATTCCACCCTAAACCCATCCCAAACTGACCTCCAAACTATCCCCAAACCCATCCCCAATCCAACTGGAAATCCACTCCAAATCCATCCTCAAGCCCACCCCCAAACCTACCCTCAAAAGTGCCCTAAATCCCCCTAACCCCATCCCAAATTCCAGCCCCAAACTCACCGTGAGAACCTGGAGGCAACCCCACACACCCTTAAACTCGCTCAAAGCCCTCCTAAACCCTCAATCCCATTCCCAACCCATCCATCCCCAATTCCATCCCCAAGCCAACCTGAAATCCACCCCAAGCCAGCTCCAAACCCATCCTAAGCCCCCCTTTAGGACACCTCCAAACAGCCTGAACCTTCCCCAAATCCATCCCCAAACCCATTCAACAGCCTGAAATCCACCCCAACCCCATCCCAACCAATCCCCAACCCCATCCCAACCAATCCCCAACCCCATCGCAACCCATCTCCGACCCCATCCCAGCCCATCTCCGACCCCATCCCAACCCATCTCCGACCCCATCCCAACCCATCTCCGACCCCATCCCAACCCATCTCCGACCCCATCCCAACCCATCCCCGACCCCATCCCAACCCATCTCCGACCCCATCCCAACCCATCCGCGACCCCATCCCAACCCATCCCCGACCCCATCCCAACCCATCTCCGACCCCATCCCAACCCATCTCCGACCCCATCCCAACCAATCCCCGACCCCATCCCAACCCATCTCCGACCCCATCCCAACCCATCTGCAACCCCATCCCAACCCATCCCCATCCCATCCCAACCCATCCCCATCCCAACCCATCTCCGACCCCATCCCAACCCATCCCCATCCCAACCCATCTCCGACCCCATCCCAACCCATCCCCGACCCCATCCCAACCCATCCCCGACCCCATCCCAACCCATCCGCGACTCCATCCCAACCCATCCGCGACCCCATCCCAACCCATCCCCGACCCCATCCCAACCCATCCCCGACCCCATCCCAACCCATCCCCGACCCCATCCCAACCCATCCCCGACCCCATCCCAACCCATCTCCGACCCCATCCCAACCCATCCCCGACCCCATCCCAACCCATCCCCGACCCCATCCCAACCCATCCCCGACCCCATCCCAACCCATCCGCGACCCCATCCCAACCCATCTCCGACCCCATCCCAACCCATCTCCGACCCCATCCCAACCCATCCCCGACCCCATCCCAACCCATCTCCGACCCCATCCCAACCCATCCCCATCCCAACCCATCTCCGACCCCATCCCAACCCATCTCCGACCCCATCCCAACCCATCTCCAACCCCATCCCAACCCATCCGCGACCCCATCCCAACCCATCCCCGACCCCATCCCAACCCATCCCCGACCCCATCCCAACCCATCCCCGACCCCATCCCAACCCATCCCCGACCCCATCCCAACCCATCTGCGACCCCATCCCAACCCATCTGCGACCCCATCTCCGACCCCATCCCAACCCATCTCCGACCCCATCCCAACCCATCTCCGACCCCATCCCAACCCATCTGCAACCCCATCCCAACCCATCCCCATCCCATCCCAACCCATCCCCATCCCAACCCATCTCGGACCCCATCCCAACCCCATCTCGGACCCCATCCCAACCCCATCTCGGACCCCATCCCATACCTTCTCCGACACCATCCCAAACCATCTCCAACCCCATCCCCAACCATCCCCAACCCCATCCCAAACCATCTCCAAATGCATCCCAACCCTATCTCAACCCATCCCAAACACATCTTAACCCTTTCCCAACCCATCTCCAAACGCATCCCAAATGCATCCCAACCCCATCCCGACCCATCCCCAAGCCCATCCCAAACCATCTCCAAATGCATCCCAACCTGTTTCCAACCCCATCCCAACCCCATCCCAAACCAGCTCCAACCGCAGCCCAACCCCACCCCAAACCCATCCCAGAGCACCTCCAATGCCATCTCCAACCCCCCCAATCCCATCTCCAACCCCATCCCAAATGCATCCCCAACCCCCCCAATCCCTCCCCAACCCCATCCCTAATCCCGCCCCTCTTCCCGCAGGATTCCCAGCGGCCCGGCGCGCACCTGACGGTCAAGAAGATCTTTGTGGGGGGCATCAAGGAGGACACGGAGGAGCATCACTTGCGGGACTACTTTGGCCAATACGGCAAGATCGAGGTCATCGAGATCATGACCGACCGCGGCAGCGGCAAGAAGCGCGGCTTCGCCTTCGTCACCTTCGACGACCACGACTCCGTGGACAAGATCGTCAGTGAGTGCCCCCGGGGGGGGGACACCCCTATTGCATGGTGTGCTTTGCATTGCAATGGGCCTGCAGCTCAGCCGGGTCCAGCCCCGTGCTGCTGGGATGCCTTCCGCTGGAGCAGGATGCTCCAGGAGCCATCCGGGCTGTGCTTGATGGGATGGAGCAGCCCAGCCTCCATTGAGCCCATCCCAGTGTCCCAGCGTCCTCTTATTCCTTATCTCCAACGTGGATCTGCCCTATTCCAGTCTGAACCCATCACCCCTTGTCCCATCGCTCCAGTCCCTGATGCAGATCGATGTCCAGTGTCCTTGTACCCCCTTTCAGTCACTGGAAGCTGCTCTGAGGTCTCCAAGCAGCTTCTCTTCTCCAGCCCCAATGTTCTCAGCCTGGCTCCTATGGGAGCTGCTCCAGCCCCTCCTCATCCTTGTAGCCTCCTCTGGCCTTGCTCCAGCACCTCCATATCCTTGAGGATGCCGTAACCGGATGCAGCATCCAAGTGGGATCTCCCCAGGATGTAGTAGAGGAGGAGAATCCCCTCCCTGAGCCGCTGCGCATGCTCTGGGGGTGCAGCACATGGAGGGGGGTCTGGGCTCAACGTGGGTCATGGGGAGCTTCTCATTGTCCAGCACCCCCAAATCCTTCTCCTCTGGCTGCTTCCACTTCCCAGCCTGGGATCGCCCCATGCACGGGCCTTGTTGAGCTCCTTGTTGTTGACATGGGCAGTTCCCAGTGGATCCAGGGCCCGCTGGATCCCATCCCTCCCCTCCAGGCATCACCACCTGGCTGAGGGAGCTCGATCCCATTGTCCCTGTCACCAACACCCACCCCTGAGGGCCACCGCTTGCCACCGCGTCCCCTCGGACACGGAGCCATTGCCCATTCCCTACCCGCTGGTGTGCATCCATCCCATCCACGTCTCCACTGGAGAACCAGGGATCTGCAGGCTGGTGGCACCAAGGATGCTCAGGGCAGCTCGATGGGGACGGTGCCATCCCCTTATTGCCACAGGGGACACGTGGGTGACCACCAGGTCCAAGGGGGTGAGGTTGGGGTTGACGTGCACGGGGAGCATCCCCACTTGGAGTGAGGTAGCACTGATTGACATCAGTGATGCTGAGCAGCTCATGAGCATCCCTTTGGGGCTGTCCTCACTCCATCCGCCCCATCCCCGTCTCCACTGGAGAACCAGGGATCTGCAGGCTGGTGGCACCAAGGATGCTCAGGGCCACTCAGTGGGGATGATGCCATCCCCTTACTGCCACAGGGGACATGTAGGTGACCGCCGGGTCTGGGTTGGTGAGGTTGGGGTTGATGTGCACGGGGAGCATCCCCACTTAGAGTGAGGTAGCACTGATTGACATCAGTGATGCTCATGAGCATCCCTTTGTGGGGGGGGTGTCCTCGCTCCATCCACCCCATCCCCGCCTCCCGTTTGGGATCAGGGACGTCCCGGGTGCCCTTTTCCCACCTCCTTGCTTGCCCTCTCCCCTCCGCAGTCCAGAAGTACCACACTGTGAACGGGCACAACTGCGAGGTGAGGAAAGCCCTTTCCAAGCAGGAGATGGCCAGCGCCTCGGCCAGCCAGCGAGGTGAGCACCCCCTCAGCCCCCCCGCTGCCCCCCGTCCCCCCCGCAGCCCCTTCACCGCGCTGCCTGCGCTGTTCCTAAAGGCTGTCCCCTGCCTCCTCCTCCTCCTCCTCCTCCTCCTCCTCTCTTAGGCCGCAGCGGCTCCGGGAACTTCGGCGGCGGCCGCGGCGGCGGCTTCGGTGCCAACGACAACTTCAACCGCGGCGGCAACTTCGGGGGCCGTGGTGAGTGCCATGGGGAACCCCCCCCCCCTTCATCATCCCCATCCCTATGGGCACCCCCCGTCCAAAGCACCGCCATGGCTCCGGCTGCCTCCTCCTCCTCGCGCTGCTCCGCACCGGGATGCGGCCCCGCTCCACCGGCACCGGCCCCGAGGTCCCCCCCCGCAGCCCGCGGCAGCGGCGGCCCCACAGGCTCTCTGTTCTTCCCCAGGTGGGTTTGGTGGCGGCCGCGCTGGCGGCTATGGCGGCGGCACGGACGGCTTTAGTGGCGCTCCCAGTGACGGTAAGGCCGGAGCGGGGCGGCTCCGCTCGCCGACCACACCGGACCCAGCAGCAGCAGCAGCAGCAGCACGGAGCAGGGAGCCCGGTGCCCATGGCCCCCCCCCCCGCCACGGCCCCGGCGCTCAGCTCCCTCCCTCTCCTCTCCCCTAGGTTACGGTGGTGGCAGCGGCGGCCCCGGTTACTCCGGTGGTGGCGGCAACCGGGGCTACGGCGGCGGCGGCGGCAGCAGCACCTACGATGGCTACAACAACGGCGGGGGGGGGGGCTTCGGCGGCAGCGGGGGCCGGCGGCCGGCACGGGGCCCTGCGCTGGCCGTCAGGAACGGGCTCTCCGAGGGGGGCACAGGTGAGGGGCGCGTGGGCATGAGGGGGGCTCATTGGGTGCCGCTGGGCTCCCCATTCACCCCAATGGTGCCCTGGGGCTTCCTGTTAAACACCCCCCCCCCCAGGTACCTGGTACCCCAATGGAAGCATTGGGGGGGTCCAGGCTCCCTGTTAAGCCCCCCCCCCATAGGCCTCTGGGTGTCTTGGGCCTCCCAGTTGAACCATTGGGTGCCTCTGGGCTCCCCATTCATCCCAGTGGTGCCCTGGGGCTTCCTGTTAACCCCCCCCTCCAGGTACCTGCTACCCCAATGGAACCATCGGGGGGGTCCAGGCTCCCTGTTAAGCCCCCCCCCCATAGGCCTCTGGGTGTCTTGGGCCTCCCAGTTGAACCATTGGGTGCCTCTGGGCTCCCCATTAACCCCCCCCCCCAGGTACCTGCTACCCCAATGGAACCGCTGGGGGGGTCCAGGCTCCCCATTACCCCCCCCCCCCAGGTACCTGCTACCCCAATGGAACCGCTGGGGGGGTCCAGGCTCCCCATTAACGCCCCCCCCATACCCCTGGGTGCTTTGAGTCTCCCACTTCCCCCCCCGCCCCCCCAGGCTCTGGGCTCCCAATTGAGTCACCCCAAAGCTCTCTGTGCCCCCCCCCATTGAACCCCATTGTGACCCCCGCCTTGCCATTAACTCCCTTCACCCCCCCCGCCCCCCCCCGGGGGCCTGCTCCTTCCTCACGCTGAGCCTCTCTCCCGCAGGCAGTAACTTTGGCGGGGGGGGCAGCTACAATGACTTTGGCAGTTACAACAACCAGGCCTCCAACTTCGGCCCCATGAAGGGCGGCAACTTCGGGGGCAGGAGCTCGGGGCCCTACGGCGGAGGTGAGGCCCCCATTGCCCCCCTTTGTGTCCCCCATTGCCTCCCTTTGTGTCCCCCATTGCCCCCCTTTGTGTCCCCCATTGCCCCCCTTTGTGTCCCCCTTTGCCCCCCTTTGTGTCCCCCATTGCCCCCCTTTGAGTCCCCCATTGCCCCCCTTTGTGTCCCCCATTGCCCCCCTTTGAGTCCCCCATTGCCCCCCTTTGTGTCCCCCATTGCCCCCCTTTGTGTCCCCCATTGCCTCCCTTTGTGTCCCCCATTGCCCCCCTTTGTGTCCCCCATTGCCCCCCTTTGAGTCCCCCATTGCCCCCCTTTGTGTCCCCCATTGCCTCCCTTTGTGTCCCCCATTGCCTCCGTTTGAGTCCCCCATTGCCCCCCTTTGTGTCCCCCATTGCCTCCCCTTTGTGTCCCCCATTACCCCCCTTTGTGTCCCCCATTGCCTCCCTTTGAGTCCCCCATTGCCCCCCTTTGTGTCCCCCATTGCCCCCCTTTGTGTCCCCCATTGCCCCCCTTTGAGTCCCCCATTGCCTCCCTTTGTGTCCCCCATTGCCCCCCTTTGTGTCCCCCATTGCCTCCCTTTGTGTCCCCCATTGCCCCCCTTTGTGTCCCCCATTGCCTCCCTTTGAGTCCCCCATTGCCCCCCTTTGTGTCCCCCATTGCCTCCCTTTGTGTCCCCCATTGCCCCCCTTTGAGTCCCCCATTGCCCCCCTTTGTGTCCCCCATTGCCCCCCTTTGTGTCCCCCATTGCCCCTCTTTGAGTCCCCCATTGCCCCCCTTTGAGTCCCCCATTGCCCCCCTTTGAGTCCCCCATTGCCTCCCTTTGTGTCCCCCATTGCCCCCCTTTGTGTCCCCCATTGCCCCCCTTTGAGTCCCCCATTACCTCCCTTTGTGTCCCCCATTGCCCCCCTTTGTGTCCCCCTTTGCCCCCCTTTGAGTCCCCCATTGCCCCCCTTTGTGTCCCCCATTGCCTCCCTTTGAGTCCCCCATTGCCCCCCTTTGAGTCCCCCATTACCTCCCTTTGTGTCCCCCATTGCCCCCCTTTGTGTCCCCCATTGCCTCCCTTTGTGTCCCCCATTGCCCCCCTTTGTGTCCCCCATTGCCTCCCTTTGAGTCCCCCATTGCCCCCCTTTGAGTCCCCCATTACCTCCCTTTGTGTCCCCCATTGCCCCCCTTTGTGTCCCCCTTTGCCCCCCTTTGAGTCCCCCTTTGCCCCCCTTTGTGTCCCCCATTGCCTCCCTTTGAGTCCCCCATTGCCCCCCTTTGTGTCCCCCATTGCCCCCCTTTGTGTCCCCCATTGCCCCCCTTTGAGTCCCCCATTGCCTCCCTTTGAGTCCCCCATTGCCCCCCTTTGAGTCCCCCATTGCCTCCCTTTGAGTCCCCCATTGCCCCCCTTTGAGTCCCCCATTGCCTCCCTTTGTGTCCCCCATTGCCCCCCTTTGTGTCCCCCATTGCCCCCCTTTGTGTCCCCCATTGCCTCCCTTTGTGTCCCCCATTGCCTCCCTTTGTGTCCCCCATTGCCCCCCTTTGTGTCCCCCATTGCCTCCCTTTGTGTCCCCCATTGCCCCCCTTTGAGTCCCCCATTGCCCCCCTTTGTGTCCCCCATTGCCTCCCTTTGTGTCCCCCATTGCCCCCCTTTGAGTCCCCCATTGCCCCCCTTTGTGTCCCCCATTGCCCCCCTTTGTGTCTCCCATTGCCTCCCTTTGTGTCCCCCATTGCCCCCCTTTGAGTCCCCCATTGCCCCCCTTTGTGTCCCCCATTGCCCCCCTTTGAGTCCCCCATTGCCCCCCTTTGTGTCCCCCATTGCCCCCCTTTGTGTCCCCCATTGCCCCCCTTTGAGTCCCCCATTGCCCCCCTTTGAGTCCCCCATTGCCTCCCTTTGTGTCCCCCATTGCCCCCCTTTGAGTCCCCCATTGCCTCCCTTTGTGTCCCCCATTGCCCCTCTTTGAGTCCCCCATTGCCCCCCTTTGAGTCCCCCATTGCCTCCCTTTGTGTCCCCCATTGCCTCCCTTTGTGTCCCCCATTGCCCCCCTTTGAGTCCCCCATTGCCCCCCTTTGAGTCCCCCATTGCCCCCCTTTGTGTCCCCCATTGCCCCCCTTTGTGTCCCCCATTGCCCCCCTTTGTGTCCCCCATTGCCCCCCTTTGAGTCCCCCATTGCCTCCCTTTGTGTCCCCCATTGCCCCCCTTTGTGTCCCCCATTGCCCCCCTTTGTGTCCCCCATTGCCCCCCTTTGTGTCCCCCATTGCCTCCCTTTGAGGCCCCCATTGCCCCCCTTTGAGGCCCCCATTGCCCCCCTTTGAGGCCCCCATTGCCCCCCTTTGTGTCCCCCATTGCCCCCCTTTGAGTCCCCCTTTGCCCCCCCTTTGCCCCCCCTTTCCCCCCCCTTTGCCCCCCTTTCCCCCCCCTTTCCCCCCCTTTGCCCCCCCTTTGACCCTGTCCCCCTCCCCAGGCGGTTACGGGAGCTCGAGCGGCGGCGGCAGCTACGGCGGCGGCGGGCGGAGGTTTTAACCCCCCAGGTGAGGAGCTTGGCCCCTTCCAAGCGGGAGTTTTCCCATCTTCCAATGGACGCCCCGGGCTGAAACCCGCCAGGAAACCAAGGCAAACGAGCAGGAAACCACTGAACCCCCCCCGGAGCAGCCCCCGGCAGCGGCAGCATCCAACCGGATCCCTTAGGAAATCCTAACTTCCCTTCACTGTCCTCCAACAGGACCCAACCTTAGCGGGAGAGCCGAGGCACAAGGGACAGGGAAGCCGCAGGTCACCCCCATGGGGCTCCCCCCCCCCCCTCCGCCACCACCACCAAGGCAGTTGAAAACGGGGGGGGCCCCCCCACATCGCTGCCTCTCGAAGCCACCCCAATGTCCTCCGTTGTGTCCTTGCGCCCCAGGACTGTGTTTGTGACTCATTGTACACCAGGTTCTTTTAGAAAGGGGTCGTTTTTGGGGGGGGGTGGGGGGGGGTGGGGGGGTGGTGTTAAATGAAGGGGGGGGGGGGGCGATATTCCCGTCTTGGGGAATCATTCCGGTGAGAGCCCCCCCCCCCCCCCCCCCCCGTGCAATGCCCTGGAGGGGGTTGGTTTTAGTTGCGCCCGCGCTGTCGCTCGCTGTGGAAGCACCTCCAGACGCTGAATAAATGTCGGGGTTTTTTTTTGGTTTTTTTTTTAAGGATTTTCCTCAGTTTTAACCAATTTGGCTTTAACTTCAAGGGGGGGGGGGAGCGTTAATCCCCCCCCCCCCCCCCCCTTTAATATGAATCCGATTGGGGGGCACTTCAGCACCCGACGCATCAGCTTTAAGCTCATCTTTGAGCCCCCTCACACGCTCGCTCCCAGCCCTGTTTTGCCCTTTATAAATCCCATATCCCCCCCCCCAAATATATTCCCCCCCCCCCAGTCCATGCCCCATTGACCCCAAGGTGTCCCCCTATAGCTTTGTTATCCCCCTATAGCCTTATATCCCCCCCCCCCCCCAGCATCACAGAGCAGGGATGCTCAAGGTAAGAGCATCTCCTGTATCCCCATCGCCCCCCAACCAATGGGGCCCCCCCCCTCGCTGTCACTAAGTGGTCCCTTTGCCTTTATAGGTGACAGCAGAGGAGGGAGAGGAGTCCCCACTGGTGGTGGAGGTGAGGGGGGGGGACAAGGGACTTGGGGACACCCCCAGGGCCACCACCCGCCCCCCCCCACTCCATCCTGGTGGTACCCAGGAGGGGGCAATAAATGGAGGGGGATGATGGAAGCGTGGCTGCTCCCTGGGGAAGGAGATGGGGATGGGGACAGGGGTGGAGCAGCCATGGAGGGGATGGAGATGGGGATGGGGACAAGGATGGGATGGGGATGGAGAGGATAAGGATGGAGGGGACAGGGATAGGATGGGGATGGAGAGGATAAGGGTGGAGGGGACAGGGATAGGATGGGGATGGAGGGGACAGGGATAGGATGGGGATGGAGAGGATAAGGGTGGAGGGGACAGGGATAGGATGGGGATGGAGAGGGTAAGGGTGGAGGGGACAGGGATAGGATGGGGATGGAGAGGATAAGGATGGAGGGGACAGGGATAGGATGGGGATGGAGAGGATAAGGATGGAGGGGACAGGGATAGGATGGGGATGGAGAGGATAAGGATGGAGGGGACAGAAGGTGGCTGAGGGGTTGGGGATGGAGATGGGGACCAAAGTGACTCTGGGACAGGAAAAGGATGGGGATGGAGGCGACAGGAACAGATCCGGAGGGGATGGAGTTGGGTAAGAGGGGACAGGACAGGGATGGGGACAGGACACAGGGCAACGGTGAGGGTCTGCAGGGGTGCAGTGGGGGTCCCATGGGGTGGGGGGCACAATGGGGGTCTCAATGGCACAGGGATGCTCATGGGGTGCCCATGGGGCTCCGGGGGGGTGAGCGCTGCGGTCGGCGGGGGGGCAGCAGGACCCTGCAGCGCTGGGGGCGTGGCCACAAGGAAGGGGCCGGGCTTTATGTGATTGGCCGCGGCCAAGCACAGTGTCTGGGTGACGCCAGCACCTCCTTGGCTCTGATTGGCTGCGGGTGGCGTCTGGCTCCGCCCCAATCGCCCCGCCCCTCTGGGTGTCCTCCCCGGGGTCCTAAAGCGCCACTCCTGCTGCAGCCGCGGGGCAGCCCCATTGCACACACGTGATCCCCCATTGCACACACGTGTTCTCCCCATTGCACACACGTGATCCCCCATTGCACACACGTGTTCTCCCCATTGCACACGTGATCCCCATTGCGCACGCGTGATCCCCATTGCACACACGTGTTCTCCATTGCACACACGTGATCCCCATTGCACACACGTGTTCTCCATTGCACACATGTGATCTCCATTGCACACACGTGTTCTCCCCATTGCACACACGTGTTCTCCCCATTGCACACGTGATCACCATTGCACACACGTGTTCTCCCCATTGCACAGACGTGATCTCCATTGCACACACGTGATCCCCATTGCACACACGTGTTCTCCCCATTGCAAGACGTGATCTCCATTGCACACACGTGATCCCCACTGCACATGCGTGTGCCCCCATTGCCCCCCCCATGACCCCGCGTTCCCTCCTGGCTCCGCCCACCAGGGGGAGGTCGCGTTCCGCCGGGGGCGTGGCCAAGCACCGACCGGGCGCGTCTTAAACTTCCGGTCATGTGACCGGAGATCGGGCCAATCAGCGCGCGCAGCCGGCAAAGCGGTTACGTCAGCGCTTCCCTGGTCTCTATGGCAACTGCACCGCCCTCCCCCTCTTCCGGGAGCGCCGCGCGGCGGTGACGTAGAGGCCGCGCCACCAATCAGCGGCCGCCTCGGGGAGGGCGGGAAGAGCCGGCCCGTCCCCCGCGCGGAGGCGCGCAGCGATTGGTCTGCTCTGGAAGCCGTTGGCCCAATCAGCGCTGCGGGGAGGGGCTCGGCGGCTTGATTGGCAGGCGGGCAGCCAATGAGCTGCGAGGGCTCTTCCGGCTCCACGTCGGCAGCGGCGAGCGCAAAATGGAGGCGCTGATCCTGGTACGGGCGAGGGGGGAGCGGGGCCGGGGGGGCAATGGGGGGCAATGGGGGGCAATAGGCTAAAGGGGGGGCAGTAATGGGGCAATGGGGGTGGGTAGAGGGGCAATGGGGGGGCAGGGGGGTAGATGGGGGGGCAGTGGCGATGAATGGAGCGCAATGGGGTAGCCACAGGGTAAACGGGGGGCAATGAGAGGGTAATGGGGGTGAAGAGGGGGGTAATGGGGTAAAGAGGGGGCAATGGGGGGCAATGAGGACCCAAAGGGGTAAATGGGGGCAATGGGGCGCCCATGGGGGGGCACTGGGTGGAAGTGGGGGGCAGGAGGGTTATAAGGGGTTGCTATGGGGTAAAGGGGGAGCAATGGGGACAAGGGGGGGTCAATGGCAGGGTGCTGTTGGGGGTACATGGGAGTCAAGGGGGACTCAAGGGGGGTCGGTTCCAGGGCAGCCACAGCTCAGGGGGGGCTCTCGCTTCCCTTGGGGTGCCCTTGTCCTGCCTGTGGGGTGCCGGTCCCTGCTGGGGGCCCCTGACACCCATTGGCACCCATTGACACCCACTGACACCCACTGACACCCATTAACACCCATTGACACCCGGTGACACCCATTGACACCCATTGTCACCCACTGATACCCATTCACACCCACTCGCACCCATTGACACCCATTAGCACCCATTGGCACCCATTAACACCCATTGACACCCATTGGCACCCATTGATACCCATTGGCACCCATTGGCACCCATTGGTACCCATTGGCACCCATTGATACCCATTGGCGCCCATTGACACCCATTGGCACCCATTGGCACCCATTGGCGCCCATTGGCACCCATTGATACCCATTGGCACCCATTGGTACCCATTGGCGCCCATTGGCACCCATTGGCGCCCATTGGCACCCATTGGTACCCATTGGCACCCATTGGTACCCATTGGCGCCCATTGACACCCATTGGCACCCATTGGTACCCATTGGCACCCATTGATACCCATTGGTACCCATTGGCACCCATTGGCAACCATTGGCACCCATTGATACCCATTGGCACCCATTGACACCCATTGGCACCCATTGACACTCATTGGTACCCATTGGCACCCATTGACACCCATTGACACCCATTGGCACCCATTGACACTCATTGGTACCCATTGGCACCCATTGGCACCCATTGGCACCCATTGATACCCATTGGCACCCATTGGCACCCATTGATACCCATTGGCACCCATTGACACTCATTGGTACCCATTGGCACCCATTGGCACCCATTGGCACCCATTGATACCCATTGGCACCCATTGGCACCCATTGATACCCATTGGCACCCATTGGCACCCACTGGCACCCATTGGTGTCCCTCGGCGGCGGTGCCCGGGGCGAGGTTCTGTCCTACACTCGGCTGTGGCTCAGGGCAGTCAGTGCATCACAGAACTTGGTCCTGGGCGCTGAGCAGCAGCACAGGGAGCAGGATGGGACCGGGATGGGATCGGGAAGGGATCGGGATGGGACCGGGATGGGATCGGGATGGGATCAGGAAGGGACCGGGATGGGATCAGGAAGGGACCGGGATGGGATCAGGAAGGGGATCAGGAAGGGATCAGGATGGGACCGGGATGGGACCGGGATGGGATCAGGAAGGGATCGGGATGGGATCAGGATGGGATCAGGAAGGGATCAGGATGGGACCGGGATGGGACCGGGATGGGATCAGGAAGGGATCGGGATGGGACCGGGATGGGATCAGGAAGGGACCGGGATGGGATCAGGATGGGATCAGGATGGGATCAGGAAGGGACCGGGATGGGATCAGGATGGGACCGGGATGGGATCGGGATGGGATCAGGATGGGATCAGGATGGGATCGGGATGGGACCGGGATGGGATCAGGAAGGGACCGGGATGGGATCAGGATGGGACCGGGATGGGATCAGGATGGGATCAGGATGGGATCGGGATGGGATCGGGATGGGATCAGGATGGGATCAGGAAGGGATCGGGATGGGACCGGGATGGGATCAGGATGGGATCAGGATGGGACCGGGATGGGATCAGGAAGGGACCGGGATGGGATCAGGATGGGATCGGGATGGGATCAGGATGGGATCGGGATGGGACCGGTTTGGGATCAGGATGGGATCAGGATGGGATCGGGATGGGACCGGGATGGGATCAGGATGGGACCGGGATGGGATCAGGATGGGATCAGGAAGGGATCAAGCTGGGATCAGGATGGGATCAGGCTGGGATCCGGATGGGATCAGGATGGGATCAGGCTGGGATCAGGATGGGATCCGGATGGGATCAGGCTGGGATCAGGAAGGGATCAGGATGGGATCAGGAAGGGATCAGGAAGGGATCAGGATGGGATCAGGAAGGGATCAGGCTGGGATCAGGAAGGGATCAGGATGGGATCAGGAAGGGATCAGGAAGGGATCAGGCTGGGATCAGGAAGGGATCAGGAAGGGATCAGGATGGGATCAGGATGGGATCCGGATGGGATCAGGAAGGGATCAGGATGGGATCCGGATGGGATCAGGAAGGGATCAGGAAGGGATCAGGATGGGACCGGGATGGGATCAGGAAGGGATCCGGATGGGATCAGGATGGGATCAGGATGGGACCGGGATGGGATCAGGATGGGATCCGG